>NC_056727.1:1256602629-1256772613 GCF_019279795.1 Protopterus annectens
CCCACAGTGATGGGTTTGCTTTGAAGCAAACAGTGCTCACAGGCCAACCCTGAAAAGGGACACTTGCATCCAGTGGGCTTATACAGTTAACAAATAACCTCATCTGAGAAACCAAACAAATAAAAAACACAGCTTTAATACATATCTAGTTTTACATTATTACTAACAGTTAACCTTATACTATTCCATGCATTTCTTTCATATCTCCTATTACCGTTCTGTGAATATAGGCCTTATTACATATATATAAAAACATGTCTAATCAACCAATTTCTTAACAAAAAAAAATTCTTCATCATCTTCCTCCAAAATTCTCTGTGTACCATCAAACAGTAGAGGGAATTTTGTTTGCTCCCTGATAACGCTTCCCCTATTCTGTATGATTACCACCTTGGGTCCCCATGAAAAGTAGGTCAGGTCTATTGAGACTATCCTGTTTAACAAAAGTTAAAGAAATTAAATGCATTTATTCAAGTTTTAAAGGTAATAATATGGAAGTTTGGAACATTAAATAAAAAATGTGGAAATGAATAACAAAACACAACTACTGAAACTTATCAGTAAACCTAGCAGACAAATAACATGCAGCTTATCATAACTTTCTTGGGTATATACAAAATCACAGTATGGATTTTAAAAATCATTACAGGGCCTAACACTATAAAAGATAGCACGGTGTTGCAGTGAGTAGCACTGTTTCCTTACAGCATGAGGCTATACAGTTCAGTTCTTGGCCTGGGTGCCTTTTGTCTGGAGTCTGACTGTCCTTTCTAGGTTTACATGGGTTCTCTCTAGCAACCATGATTTCTTCCCACAGACCAAAGACTTAAAATAGACAACTAATAATTATCTGTCTAAGTGTGTCTCTCTGTTATGCAGAAAGGCCTGGCAATCGATTTCCATTCTCTTCTTGCCTGGGGCAGCTTGTTGATGGTGGTGACTATTTACTTCGTTACTACAGAAGCTGGTTATGACTTGACACAATTGGATTGAAGGCAATAATAACGTATATCATTAGTCTAATTGTTTGCTTGTTTGTTTAGTTTGCATTCACTGAACTACCAGTTTTAGAAAGTTTTAATTCCTAGTTGGCAGTTTACTAATTGCAGAATTGGTACATAGGTACATAGGTACTTATTAGGTTTTCACCTATGGAAGTGGTAGGAAAGGCAAACAAAGTTTCTATTTTTTCATACAAAGGTTTTAAAGTGTACAATTTCACCAATATGTACATTTCTCAGGATTTTTTCAACTTGTTTAGTAAAGGAATGAAATTTATTCCCTCTGCTAGGTTTAATTTGGTAGATACTATTAAAGAAGTAAAATTATATTGTCGTAGACTACAATTGGCCATACAATTTAAGGACAACATTAGGATTGAGGCACCAAAAACATTAGTGAGAAAAAGTACATATATTCCTATTAACAATGTACAAGTGTGCAATTATGAGCGTATGGTATGTAAAGATATATACCAATTGTATGGTAATATCAGGAGAGGTGTCATTCAATGTCCAGATTTTTGTGACAATCTAACTAAGGGTGAAAGGGAATGTTTGGATTTAATTGTGGCCAATAGTGATATAAGAATCATGAAACCGGACAAGGGGGGTGGCTTGGTAGTGTATGACACTCTGGCATACAACAAGGCCATTCATGATATTCTATTTGATTCCGGTAATTACGAGCAAACATCTCTGAACCAGATTAACATCGGCTACCATAGAATAGACCTTGCTATTGAGGAATATCTATTGGATAATCGTATTACAAATGAAGAATATGGATTTATTAGAACGGAGCATCCTATATTGGCCAGAATAGTGGGGATACCAAAGATCCATAAATGTGTGGAGTCTCCACCTTTTAGACCCATTATTTCTGGCTCTAGATCTAAAACCTTCAATATAGGGGTTGCTATTGATTCCTGGTGTAAGCATATTTACAGCAAAGTCCCGCATTTAACGAAAGATTCTTGGGACTTTTTATGTACATTAAAACAAGAATTATGGTCAGGTGATTTAACTTTTATCACGGTAGATGTCCAGGATTTATTTTCATGTATTCCTTACACTACTGGTTTAGAATTTTTTGAAAATAGTTTAAGGAAACACTCTGATCTCACATGGGACAAGATTTGTTTGATACTTGATATGATGGGGCTGGTCCTCTCATATATCCAGTTTTTGGGAGAATTTTAAACAGAGGGTCATCATGTGCCCCCATCTTTGCAAATCTTGTAATGTTGGAGTGGGAGGAAGTCTATGTAAAAACTAGTGACTTCTATAAACACATTGCTCTGTACCTTTTTGGATGATCTGTTTATTATTTGAAACAAGAGGACATACCCAATTTCATAGCGTATATCAACAGTACCACTCATTTTTAAGGTTTAATAAAGTGAGAAGATGGATTCCATATCTTGATACCTATATTAGTTCTAAGTGTAGGTTTTCAATCAAAAATCTTCAGGAAGTCCACCTTCTCCACGATTATACAATATGACAGCTGTCATCCTCCGTCATTTTAACATCATCAAGGGACAATGTATTAGGGTAGCTGTGTTCTTTGAGACAAGACATGGAGGAACAAATGGTTGTATGTTCCTCATCAGAGGGTACCCTAAGGAAATGGTATTAGATGTGACCCAATATGTAATCAGGTCGTGGGGAAATACATACATTCCCTTATTAGGAGGTACATTTATAGGGAAGAACACACAAAAACAATTGACGGGTGATAAAATCAAAGTATGTGTCATAATGTTCAATCCCTATTCCAATTTAGTTAAACAGATTCTTAATAGGCATTGGGATATTTTTCTAGGCTCAGAGGAAATGACATCGGTTTTGGGTTTTCATCCCACTAGTGTGTATAAAACCTCATTTAACATCAAAAGGATAGTAGAGAGGGGAAATATAAAGGGGAAGACAAGATCTATTGATGAACACACACATAAATGTGGAAATTGTAAATATTGCCAGTACATCAATGAGAGTAATGTTACCAAACTCAGTAACAACAACAGTACTAAATGTTTAGGTAAAAAAGGTAACTGCAACACTATGAGTGGTGTACCTGGCAACCTGTTCTAGCTGTCAGGGATTCTACATAGGAAAGACGAGGAAACTTAAAACCGTTGAACATCTGTACAAAATTAAAAGGTAGATTTGAAAAATGCTTTGAGTAAGCATATAAGGAAAGGAGAACATCATAGTTTTACATTTTGTATTTTAGATAAAATAGAGGTTAGTGAGTATGGTGATTGGAAGACAGGTTTGTCCTGTCTGGAAACCAAATGGCAAGATGCCACTACATGGCCCGGTCTAAATGAACATATAAGCATTAAACCTTTTTGCTTTTAGACCGTGGCTAGTTTGTTTAACCCCTAGGGACAATATGAATATAGTCTATATTTTTAAATGTATTACATTTTGTGTATTATACTGTATAATGCATATTATATTATTTTATATTACATGTCATTATTTTTTATTATATGTTATGTCACATGATGCAAACTATTATGGATTTACCCAACAATTATATTAAAATTTTCCCAAAAAAAATGTAACATTTCCCAAAAAAAAAATTGGGGTGCCCATTTGACATACAATGCAGTGTTTTTTTAAAATGCAAATTGATGGAAAACCTTTTGATTTTGAAACTTTTTAAGTGAATATTTCAAAACTTTCCCCAGTTTTGGGCCTTTGTCCTCCCTTCATTATTTTTGTTTTTCATCTAGTATTATTGAAGAAAACAGATGAAGGGCATGTTTTACAACATTAAGATCTTTACTTGGATTAAATGAAAATAAGTGCATTTAAGTGGTGCACATCCTGGCCTAATACAACCAACTTATATTTTGCAACATACCTCAAAACTGTCCACAATTTTGCAGAATACACGTGTGCTTGCCTCATAAATTTGCCTTGTCCATTGTAAAATGTTTCATTTCCAGGTAAATCGCTGAGGATTATTTTTCAGTCATCAATGTCTGACATAAGAGTTTCATACTTCGTTTGGTTTAGAAAATTAATGCTGATACAAAACCTGTTGCTCTATTAACTTTGTAAAGTGAATTAGTGTAATATATAAAAATGACCCCTGATTTTAGACCTCCTTCTCCACTATTAATTTTGGCTTTGTCAAGAATTCTTAAGCAAGGACATGGAAAGGTATATTTTACAGCTTTAAGTTCTTTATTTGGATTAAATCAAAATATGTATCTTGAAGTGAAAAACAGGTATATAGAAAGCAGTCACAAAGCACAATATATGCAAGCATTAAGAGTACTGTTGACATGATCAGCAGTGACAGATGACACAGCAGTACAGATGCATAAGAGCTGCAATATAGTCATGCTATAATGTTAAATTTAAAATAAAAAATGTGTTAATAAAAAAAAAAATCAAAAACACCCCATAACTAATGGATTATTTTTACATTTAATTTGTACTAATAAAAAATAAAATAGCACAAAGTATAAAGATCCCCCTTAGCCCCAGTTATGCTTATGTTTCATGTCCTGGCTTCTTTAATTTCAGTATTCAAAACCCTGCACGCTCTGTTTGTATGTGCAATTAATCAGGAGTAACAAGGTATACTTCATTACCTCCTCCAAAGCTGAGTGGCTCTACCTTCTCCAACAGAACTGCCACAAGTAGTGTATCCCAGAGCACAATCCTTGGGTCACTCCTCTTTGGCATTTACTTCTCAGAGGTCAAAGCAAATGTTAAGGGTTTGCAGCTGACTGAGCTTTCAGATGCCTGTAAACTTTGTGACATCGTTAACTTCCCAAAAAACATCAAAATCCTCCAAGAGGGTCTTTCCCAAACAAATAACTGGTATCAAATAATTGTAGACTAAAGCTAAATGTTGAGAAATGTATAAGCATATCCTTTAGCCAGCATGACTTCCCTTGAAACTATCACATTGACAACACACCCCTGAAACTTGATCTTGTAGTCAGGGATCTGGGAACCTATGTTGACAATGAATTGTCCTTTGATCACCACATATCCATTATTTTAAGGAGGTCCTTTTTCATCACAGAGCTTATATTTAAAGGTATGGTATTCAGATTCAGGAACATATTTGTTCCACTGTACTTGGCTTTATCAGACTAATCCTGTCTCATTCAGTACATACCTGTCCAAACACTAGTCACAACTGGAGCAAACCCAACACTTTCTTACTAAAAAATTAAGGGCCTGAATCAAAAAAATGACACAGATCATCTCTTACAGGCTACTAAGCAGAGACCTCTGTCTCTGTCCTGTCAGACTTATTATACATTTGTAAGTCCAATGGCAGAGTGTTCACCCACTGAAGTGATCTCAATTTCTTTTGCAATACAGCTAGAATGTGTTAGAAGGATAGGTATAAATATTTCAGAGAATGCCTCTTCAGTTTATCATCTTCTGCTCTACTTAATGTGAGGTATTTTTCTTACACTGTTCAGACATAATTTGGATGAATGAATGAATGAATGGGAAACAAATTCATCCTCAGTTTAGCACCCATGTTCCTCATGGATAAGTAAATGTCCCAGCATATCCTGGCTCTGTGTTATTTGTAGTCATAATATAAGGGGTACAAGTTACCATGGGAATGTAAACCTATGTTTCTTTAGATCCTCACAGATCAATACAATAAGTTAGTAATGAAAACTATGACTATGAACCTATGACATAACATACAAACAGTCTGGGTGACTGCTTCCCCCTTACTTTCCCCTAGTTATGCGTACGATTAATGTGACTACTTTTTCCCTTTTGTTTATGCATGTTATTATAAAGACGGGTGATAAAAACAAAGTATGTGTCATAATGTTCAATCCCTATTCCAATTTAGTTAAACAGATTCTTAATAGGCATTGGGATATTTTTCTAGGCTCAGAGGAAATGACATCGGTTTTGGGTTTTCATCCCACTAGTGTGTATAAAACCTCATTTAACATCAAAAGGATAGTAGAGAGGGGAAATATAAAGGTAAGATAAGATCTATTGATGAACACACACATAAATGTGGAAATTGTAAATATTGCCAGTACATCAATGAGAGTAATGTTACCAAACTCAGTAACAACAACAGTACTAAATGTTTAGGTAAAAAAGGTAACTGCAACACTATGAGAGTGGTGTACCTGGCAACCTGTTCTAGCTGTCAGGGATTCTACATAGGAAAGACGGAAAGGAAACTTAAAACCCGTATTTACGAACATCTGTACAAAATTAAAAAGGTAGATTTGAAAAATGCTTTGAGTAAGCATATAAGTGAAAAAGGAGAACATCATAGTTTTACATTTTGTATTTTAGATAAAATAGAGGTTAGTGAGTATGGGGGTGATTGGAAGACAGGTTTGTCCTGTCTGGAAACCAAATGGCAGATTTTATGTGATGCCACTACATGGCCCGGTCTAAATGAACATATAAGCATTAAACCTTTTTTGCTTTTAGACCGTGGCTAGTTTGTTTAACCCCTAGGGACAATATGAATATAGTCTATATTTTTAATATTGTATTACATTTTGTGTATTATACTGTATAATGCATATTATATTATTTTATATTACATGTCATTATTTTTTATTATATGTTATGTCACATGATGCAAACTATTATGGATTTACCCAACATTATATTATATGCCCACATGTAACATCATTTGGGGGTGTCCACTAATATGTGTATATAAATATACATTGTTATTGTGATTCATTCTGTTCCAAACACAAATATGAAATAGATGAGTATTTAGGGAAACATATGTTTAGACAGACAATTTCATTTTATATAGTGCTATACACATTATTTTGACATACAGAGTGTTATTAATATTTATATTAGTTTTGTATTAATTTATATTTTTATGTATTTTTTGGCGCCAAAATTGCTTTAAAAGGATTGTGGTAAATGGTTTTCATTGGTTCTGATGAAGTCTACCGATAGTAGATGAAAGCGCTAAACCCATGGATTGCAATTTTTGGTGATTGTGTTAATAAAGCAGTGTTATTTTATCGGCTGAGTTTGGAGTGTTTGGTGTAACAGAGACAACTGGGACAACATCGGCATTGCTGTGAGGTGTTTTGGTGTCACTAAGTGAACAATTGTGGTACGAGGCTGTTTGGTACCTTCTATACGTTTTGTTCGAGCCTTTGAGGGTCCGGTCGGTTAACTGTGGAGTAGGTTGTTCCTGTATTGCTGTTATCGAGTTGACCCTTTAAATTTTGCATATGAAAAACTCAGAAACAGGTTGAACAACAACATGTTGAGACTTTTGCATGTTTCCCCTATCCTGAGGGACAGGGATAATAAACTGGGGTAAATTTCTGTTTACTTGTAGATTCATCCAAATTACATTTGAATATAGTAAGACAAGTACTTTGCATTATGTGGAGTGGAATATGGTTGCACAGAAGTGATATTCCTTGTGATACATACCTATCAATCCAACATGTTCTATTTAGTTTGAAAAACAGAATGCAATCCCTTGATTGGGTGTCTACAAAATCATTGGACTTATGAATGTATAATAAGTCTGAAAGAACAGGGTCTGTTCATCTGGTATATGCGAAGCATAGGTCACCTGTCAGAAGTCTATATCACACTGAAAATAGATACCAAAACTTTGCTTTATACTCAATGATTGGACTAATGAATGTTGATTACAGTGGAATGACTACATTCCTGGACCGAGACACCATACCTTTAGAAATACACAGTTTTCTATCTAAATTGTCTTCTTCTGCCTGCCCACTCTTGCACATGCTTCAGACATCAGTATGAGACTCATACCTCTCAACTGTCCTTGATTTTGCAGAACATCCTTGATTCTGACATATTTTTGCCCTGTTCCTTATAAAAGGTTTGATTCTCTGATACATCACTGAGTATAGCAATCAGTATAGCAATCAGTCAATAATGCCAGCATATCACATTGCAGTGTTTTGTGTTCAGAAAATGCAAATTGATGGAAAACCTTTTGATTTTGAAACTTTTTAAGTGAATATTTCAAAACTTTCCCCAGTTTTGGGCCTTTGTCCTCCCTTCATTATTTTTGTTTTTCATCTAGTATTAGTGAACAAAACAGATGAAGGGCATGTTTTACAACATTAAGATATTTACTTGGATTAAATAAAAATAAGTGCATTTAAGTGGTGCAAATCCTGGCCTAATACAACCAACTTATATTTTACAACATACCTCAAAACTGTCCACAATTTTGCAGAATACACGTGTGCTTGCCTCATAAATTTGCCTTGTCCATTGTAAAATGTTTAATTTCCAGGTAAATCACTGAGGATTATTTTTCAGTCATCAATGTCTGACATAAGAGTTTCATACTTCGTTTGGTTTAGAAAATTCATGCTGATACAAAACCTGTTGCTCTATTAACTTTGTTAAGTGAATTAGTGTAATATATAAAAATTACCCCTGATTTTAGACCTCCTTCTCCACTATTAATTTTGGCTTTGTCAAGAATTCTTAAGCAAGGACACGGAAAGGTATATTTTACAGCTTTAAGTTCTTTATTTGGATTAAATCAACACATGTATCTTGAAGTGAAAAACAGGTATATAGAAAGCAGTCACAAAGCACAATATATGCAATCATTAAGAGTACTGTTGACATGATCAGCAGTGACAGATGACACAGCAGTACAGATGCATAAGAGCTGCAATATAGTCATGCTATAACGTTAAATTCAAAATAAAAAAATGTGTTAATAAAAAAAAATCAAAAACACCCCATAACTAATGGATTATTTTTACATTTAATTTGTACTAATAAAAAATAAAATAGCACAAAGTATAAAGATCCCCCTTAGCCCCAGTTATGCTTATGTTTCATGTCCTGGCTTCTTTAATTTCAGTATTCAAAACCCTGCAAGCTCTGTTTGTATGTGTAATTAATCAGGAGTAACAAGGTATACTTCATTACCTCCTCCAAAGCTGAGTGGCTCTACCTTCTCCAACAGAACTGCCACAAGTGGTGTATCCCAGAGCACAATCCTTGGGTCACTCCTCTTTGGCATTTACTTCTCAGAGGTCAAAGCAAATGTTAAGGGTTTGCAGCTGACTGAGCTGGCAGATGCCTGTAAACTTTGTGCCATCGTTAACTTCCCAAAAAACATCAAAATCCTCCAAGAGGGTCCTTCCCAAACAAATAACTGGTATCAAATAATTGTAGACTAAAGCTAAATGTTGAGAAATGTATAATCATATCCTTTAGCCAGCATGACTTCCCTTGAAACTATCACATTGACAACACACCCCTGAAACTTGATCTTGTAGTCAGGGATCTGGGAACCTATGTTGACAATGAATTGTCCTTTGATCACCACATATCCATTATTTTAAGGAAGTCCTTTTTCATCACAGAGCTTATATTTAAAGGTATGGTATTCAGATTCAGGGACATATTTGTTCCACTGTACTTGGCTTTATCAGACTAATCAAACACTAGTCACAACTGGAGCAAACCCAACACTTTCTCACTAAAAAATTAAGGGCCTGAATCAAAAAAATGATACAGATCATCTCTTAAAGGCTACTAAGCAGAGACCACTGTCTCTGTCCTGTCAGACTTATTATACATTTGTAAGTCCAATGGCAGACTTATTATACATTTGTTAAGTCCAATGGCAGAGTGTTCACCCACTGAAGTGATCTCAATTTATTTTGCAATACAGCTAGAATGTGTTAGAAAGATAGGTATAAATATTTCAGAGAATGCCTCTTCAGTTTATCATCTTCTGCTCTACTTAATGTGAGGTGTGTTTCTTACACTGTCCAGACATAATTTGGATGAATGAATGAATGAATGAATGAATGGGAAACAAATTCATCCTCAGTTTAGCACCCATGTTCCTCATGGATAAGTAAATGTCCCAGCATATCCTGGCTCTGTGTTATTTGTAGTCATAATATAAGGGGTACAAGTTACCATGGGAATGTAAACCTATGTTTCTTTAGATCCTTACAGATCAATACAATAAGTTAGTAATGAAAACTATGACTATGAACCTATGACATAACATACAAACAGTCTGGGTGACTGCTTCCCCCTTACTTTCCCCTAGTTATGCGTACGATTAATGTGACTAATGTGTATTAATAAAAAAATAAATAATGCAAACAACAAGCAGCCCTCTCAACCCTAGTTATGCTTATATCTGATGTCCCAGCATCTGCACATTCTGGCATTTCATACAACAACCAGCTCAGTTTACATATTTATTTATTCAGTAGCAGTTATGTATGCTTCTCTACCAGATTCTTTACTTCTTGGTGTTTCTTGAGAGAGAATTGTTGGTAGTGACACTTCATGTCCATTGCCATCTTTTGGCCATCTTTTGGCACTGGTAATGACAGCTATCAGTCAAGGAAACTATACACCCAACTGGCACAGAAATCTAGTGTGGTGCTTCTTTGAAATATCACTCTGCATTCTGACAATGTATATTTTAGAAATGTACTATTTCTTCAGTAATTTTAGTGGTAAGCCTGAGAGATGGAACCCTGGGTAGCTGCCCAATTTGCTCTACCCTAGCTCTTTCCCTAGAAGTCTGATGCATAAGAGCAGCACTTTAAAAGTTTAAATTCATATTATAAAGATGTGTATATTGTGCTGAACAGTTCAACCCACACTATACCATGCTAACCTCTTAGCAAGAATGTTGTGTGAACGGTGTTACATGAAACACAGTTAATATGACAGTTTTTCCAAGCATGATAGGAATAAACGTTGGTGGTGAGGACTGTCATTATTAGCCATGTTATTGGAGACTTTTGTTATGTGACTTCACTGAAAATACCCTGCAGTGATATATGATTATATTAGAGAGATGGGCATAATGTCATAGTTGTTAACTCTCAGTGAGTGCCACATGTTCACCTCAGCAGCTATTTTCAACAACCTCCAGAAAGAGAATTAAAGATGCTATCTGCACTAGGACACCTATGACATCATCTGGTTACACTGCTCTTATGACATTTGTTTACTCTCCTTTTCGAGACTTTCAAAGCAACAGTAAGTGTACTATTGCAGTTGATATGGAAGAAATGAATTACACTGTTCTGCTCTTTATCTGTAATATGAACCATGACTGATGCATTAAGTGTGCAATATTATAGCTTTACAATGTATTTACTATACTGCACTGAACCTAATACTGTTTAGCAGTGAGTTTAGCTTTCTAGTGGCAGCACCATTCAGGGAACTCCAACCAGTACAGTAATTTCATTGCATATAGGCAATATTATGTTGGTTTGGAAATGTGCTGAGGAGGGATGATGGGTATATTGGGGAAAAAGATGCTAAGGATGGAGCTGCCAGGTAACAGGAAAAGAGAAAGGCCTAAGATAAGGTTTATAGATATAGTGAGAGAGGACATGCAGGTGGTTGGTGTGACAGAGCAAGATGCAGAGGACAGGAAGAAATACAAACAGATGATCCGCTGTGGCAACCCCTAACTGGAGCAGCTGAAAGAAGAAGAAGAAGATAGACCCTTGTTTCTGAGATAGCCTAACACAGCCTGAATTTTTGTGAAATGAAGTGCACTTTACATAGTGCAACATTCACCCATTCCAGAAACTGAAGTGCTGTTAGAAGGAGCAGCGTGACAGCTGAGGTGTTAGAAACAGCAGTAACCTAAGTGTGTTCCTGTAAAACCTCAGCCTGATTAAACAGATTAATGGGATCGATCCCCATCTGTAGCAGGGATAGTAACAGTCTCCCTGCCACTTCTGAGTGTGGTCAGCCTGCTCTTATGACAGTGCAAAGCTCTTTTACTTTATTTTTCTTTTAGGAAGCAGGTAATGAGTACTGCACTGCAATCTACATTGAAGTGCTTCAAGGAGGAAGTTGCTCTTTTCCCCACTGTAGTGGGATGTCAGAGTTGGTATATATAATTTGCAGGGGTGTGAAGGAAGCAGCCCCTAACATTGGGGAGTGCAGGGGAGCTTGACCCCCTGCAAAAACATAAATTAGTTTATTTTTTAATTCATGTTTTTGGAAACTTGATCATATGGCCTTGACCACATGAATTTTGAGTTTCCTAAAACTTAATAATATGATATAACCCATATACCCTATATATATATATATATATATATATATATATATATATATATATATATATATATCCCTGAAATTAAGCTTGAATATATGATTAAAGCTAAAAGCAAATATATTGTACTTCTAAATGAACTGTCTTTCCTGACATGTATACTGTATCTTCCATCAACTCTAATATTAACTTGCAAAGATGAAAAATTATGTGCTGTATTACGATTAAACCCCACTTCAAACACTGAATATGAGATGAGTTTTATTGAGACCTGGGGGGTGACTGCCATTCCAGAGTTGCCATTGCCTCATCAGAAAGGAGAATGAAAGATTGCTGATTATTTACTGACAGCTTAAAAGTAATACAAACATTGAAGCACTGAGAGAAAATTAATTTTTCTAGCTATCCTCACAGCAACACAAATCCTGTTTTTTTAAGGTACAAGGATAATTTACTACTGGGTGCAGTTTTGACTCAATTAATACCCAACAGCTGGAAGCACAAGGATTTGGCTTTCTGCAAATTTGATTTTGTCTCAGTAACTAAGACATTTGACATATTTACTTTGATGTAGTATTACAGAAGTGTGCCCCAGAGCTGTGTTTACCATAAGCACAATTCAATGGAAGTACTGCAAATAGCACAGATGTTTTCAACACCTAATTTATGTCAGGGGTACTGCTTTTCAGCCCCTGATAACAGCAGAAAGGTCTTATAGTGTACCTCTTAAGTTTCTGCCAAAAAAGTTAGTCTGGAGAAGGAAATGCTTAACATACTCAGAGCTACAGAATTTAGTTGCTACCATCTTGAGTGCTACTGTTGCCCCAGGCTGATAGACAGATCTACAGTGAACGTCCCCTGGTCATAGCTGAAGAGACATATCTAACCAAGATGATCAAAGCCACAGTGGTGTTATTGGAAGGAATTTTAGTTTGTATTAAATGTGACAACAATCCACCTTAAAAGCATGAATCATTAACCATGATAGAAAGTGTTTATTTGACTATTCTGCTGAATACATTATTTCAGTGTTCTGTTAAGTAATTAAACAATAAACATAATGGACGTTAATTATAAAGTCGTGATGATTGGTTGGATAAGTGGTATTATACAGTGAGTTCTCATTAGCATTCAAGAATGAGTATGCTGATTGGACAGCCCAACCAGTGTACTTGTTGTAAATCAGCACATACAAACAGAAAAAAGCCCGGCTGCTGAAGTACCATTAACTGGTCAGATTTTCTACTAGTATATGATGAGGGACAGAGCAAAATATGAGAAAATCAGGTATGTTCTGCAAAACTAAACAATTAGAAACATACCTGTTTTTTCTTGTATTTCTGCCATTTCCCTTACAAAAAAATAACAAAAAATGGCAACAGAGATTCTATTTTCTGTGTTGCTTCTCCTACACTGCACTGATGTACTATGCAAGTGTGGGAACATAAGTCTCATACGCATGCACAGTACATCAATAAACAAGGAAAAATATGGAGGAACATTACAGCTCCATTATACCAAGACATTTAAGAAAGGTAAGCAATTTCTGCTTTAAATAATGTCATTGTATAATAACAATAATCCACTTGTGGGTGTGGGTACATCAAGATTTACCCACATCCAATTGTGGATTATTACTTAAGTATGTCATAAAAGATTTGTGAAAGAAAAGAAAACAATAAACATTGAAAGGTAGAAGGAGCCCCTTAATACTGCAGTTTAAAATGAAAAACATGAATATAACCCATTTTTATTTTTACATTGTGGTTTGAAAAAAGTTATTTAAACAGCTTACTGAAAACAGAGTTGTGGATAAGCAAGGTAAAATAGTTCTTTGACAAAGCAACACATATATTAAACAAGAAATGCACATTAGGCATGAACAGCTAAGAATTTAACAAAGTATTTGATATAGTAACATGCAACAAGTTAGGAGCAAATTATGTACGTAGGAACATATCACAAGTTGACACTAAAGGTGAAGAATTCAGAAGAAAAAGGAAATGGAATGCATTCACTCATTCACTCATTCATTCATTCATTCATTCATTCATTCATTCATTCACTCATTCACTCATTCATTCATTCATTCATTCACTCATTCATTCACTCATTCATTCATTCATTCATTCATTCAGTCACTCATTCATTCATTCATTCACTCATTCACTCATTCATTCATTCATTCATTCATTCATTCATTCACTCATTCGTTCATTCATTCATTCATTCATTCACTCATTCATTCATTCATTCATTCATTCATTCACTCATTCGTTCATTCATTCATTCATTCATTCATTCACTCATTCATTCATTCATTCATTCACTCATTCATTCATTCATTCATTCATTCATTCATACATTCATTATTTTTCTTTCTTTCTTTCTTTCTTTCTTTCTTTCTTTCTTTCTTTCTTTCTTTCTTTCTCATATACCTGCTTTATCCAATTTAGGGTTACAGGGGAGCAGAAGCCTCATCTGGCACTCAGTAGGTACAGGGCAGATAAAGTAATCCAGGGTGGATACCAGCCTATTACATTAAATTGTGAAACTATGCATATTAGTGGGGTCCCATGGGGGACACTATGGGGGCTGGCCCTTTCTACTGTCTATCTAAGTGACACCACAAAAGGTCTGATACAAAAAATATTGACATTTGTTAATGAAACAGATGTTCATCAAAGTTGATACAATCCATATATAAAAAGTTGAGGAAAGTATAAAAAAGTTGTGAGAATGCTGGTGGGAAAAACAATCTAAAGACTTCATCTGGGAAGGAGTAAAGCAGAAAGGAAATATAGTAGGTGGAACAGGGCAGCAGTTGTAGTAATAAACAAACAATGGGGTCCGGGGTAGTTTATTTACTTATTTGTCTTTGTTGACCAGTAAAGTCTGACTAGAAAGAGTCCATTTTCAGCCAAGGCCTGGGGAGAAAGGCTATGTCACACTACATTTATATCATCAGTAATAGTTACAAGAGATTAGCATTGTTTCAGAATAGATATACATTGTAAATAATATTTACATCTATGAATTAATGAGAAACATGGTTATATGCAATATAATACATATAGAGTATACATGATTAGGACTAGATTCTTACAACAAAATTGATAGGGCACTAAATTTTTAAATGCATATTTATAACAGAACGAGACAATTATTGAAGAGAAGAAATAATTCAATGAATTTAGACAGTAGAGTTTGTAAGGAAGTTTTAGAGGTAATGTAGGAAACAGGGCAACACTAAGATGTACAAGTATGTGGGAGGAGAAACATAGTTAATATATAAGAGAACTGGGGATGTTTAGAATGTTAGCAGTAAAGTAAGGCTGTATTATTGTTCTGCTAGAAAGACTGAAGAAAGAGAGAGCTCTGGGTAATGACCGTGGCAGTGCTGGGCTGTAGTCTGCCTGTTTGGGGAGATTCAGCTTGGTCAAAGCTTGAGTTTTTCTTACTGAAACAGTAAGACAGTGTTTGGCTCTGTTAAAGGAATCTAGTTTCTGGTGTTTTTTTTAATTACTTGAAATATATGGAAATCAAATTTAAGAATGTCTCATATTAATATGCCCAGTAATTTAATATGAGCTACTAATTTGATTTTAGTATTGTTTGCAGACATGACCATGAAAGTTTGTTTTTTGATTCAGGTAGTGTTTGGGATGAAGAGCATCAATTTTGTTTTATGGTGGTTTAGGAGTAGGTCTGAATGTTTTACCAGGTTTTAATAAAAGAGAAAGATGTTTGCGGGATTGACTAGAGTTTGGACAATATTGGGGCTGTTCATATTAAAGATGAATCATCAGCATATTGTACTATATTTGTTCTGTCTGTGGCAGTGTGTAGCTTCTTAATGAAGATGTTAAAGAGGAGGGTTCCTAGTTTGAAGCCCTGTGGGACTCCTATTGTGGCTGGAGAGAGTATGAGAAATCATGATTCCATTTAACTGCCTGTTGTCTTCCTGATAGATAACTAAAGAACCACAATAGGGATGATAGGGAGAGTCCTCTGGGAAAGAGATAGTGAGTTGTTGGTGTGATAACGTGTAAAAACCCTTAGATAAATCTATGAACATGGTTAAAACTAGATTACCATTGTTTTTATACTAGTGTATGGCATTGAGGAAGTGTAGGAGAGCAGCATTTGTACTATGATAGAGTCTGAAAGCATACTGTGTTTCATATAGGAGGTTATTTGAATTTAGATGATTTATAAGCTGAGTGTGGATGAATTTTTTTGTGTATTTTTGATGAGGGGAGAGTATCGCTATCGGTCTGTAGTTAGTGAAGTCTGTATGTGTGCCTCCTTTGTGTAGAGGTATAATGAATTATTTTTTTTCCTTGAAGGATGGGATGTATGTTTTGGATATGGATCTGTTTATTATAGTAGAGACAGGAAATGTAATAGCATCAGCAGCCATTTTTAGCTAGTGAGAGGGAAGTTATTCAGTGGCCAGGATGCTTGGCTTTAGGTTAAGTATTTGCTGTCTGCTACTGGAGGCAAGAACTTTACTAAAATCAAGTACCAGTGAATAGTTAAGACAGGGTACAGGTACTGAGAGGATGGTAGAGGCACTAATGTTTGTGATGTACATTATTAAACCAAGTGGGTACTGTGCCAGTAGTGTTGTTGGTTGTAGGACTGAGGTTGGTAGTTTGGCTTTGTCATGTAGCATCAGTTTTCTGGTTTGCTTTGTTAACCAAGGTACAGGTTTGGATTTAACTCTTTTGGTATGCATTGTGGCTAGGTTAAGAATTTTTAGGAATATATCATCAAAGTGTGTAACAACAGTGTCTGGGGCCAAGGATTTTAGTGTATTCCAGTTACATTGTTTAATGTTTTGATAAAAGTCTTTATTGAAGTTGGTTGAGTTACAGATCTGATTGTAAATGATTTGTTTATCTTGAATATTGTAACTTCTGAATACATTATATGGAAAATGGTCACTTATACAACCAAGTGTCCTAGTTTGTTAAGTTTATTCATAATTACGCAGTCTAAGGCTGATTATTACCTGTGCTTTTGCGGGTTCAAATACCAGATATTCTTAGTTGTGTAAAGCTATATATATTCAAAGAACTGGTTGGGGTGTTACTACTGAGCTGACAATTTATATTTAGGTTTCCTAGTATTATTGTTTCATGGTGGATATGATGAGATATCCAGCAGAGAATATTTTCTGCAGTAGTAAATGTATTACCTAGTGGGAAGTATAAGGCTGATAGGCAGACAGTTTTTTTTCTATTATTGATTCTGAGCTGAAATGTCAGTAGTTCTGCATTATTAAACTTTGATATTTCTTATGAATAACGGGTGATGTTTAGTGCATTTTTGTAAATGAAAGCAACATCACCTGCATGTTTATTTTTCCTGTCAATCTTGATTATATTGAAGCCAGGTAGAGTAATTTTGTTGTCATTTATCTATTTTAACCAGGTTTCTGTGGCTATGATTACATCAGTAGAGTAAGTCATAATACAAGCATGTAAGTCTTGTATTTTGTTGCACAAGGTTCTAAAATTCATATTCAGAGGGAGAAGGTTGGAACTGTAGGATAGATTGAGAGAGTTGTTAGTTCTCTGTTGTTGTTGTTATGGAACAATGGTTTGGGTGAATATCTCTACTAATTTTGATGGTGGTAATTTTATGTTGGAAAGACTATATCCAAAAGCATTTGTGTTTTATCTTTAATGTAAGTCTTGTGGTAAAATGCTTACAGTTCTTACATTTGACGTATCTGTAGTTGAATATTTCTAAGAAGGTTTGTTGGCAGATTGTGGGTGTTGCTATGAGTGACTGGCTAGGTAAGGTATACTTAATGTGGGTTGGTGGGTGTGTTATTAGTATGCAGAGCGGAAAAGTGACAGTTGGTAAGGAAAGCTTATATGGTAAGGGAGGAAATAGAAATGTTTGAGTCAGGGACATTTTGTATGGTGTTTGTTACAGATATTGCTGTAATTGTGTTTTGCTGTGGGTTTTTCTGTGATTGGCTAATAAGGAATGTAAAAGTGAGTTGGAATAGAGGTTGTATTGGTTTAAGTCAGTGGAGCAGGGAGGGAGGCACAGTAAAGGAGTGATACTATTGGGGCTTTGATAACCAACTGGCCGGGAGTAGTGACTGGATATGAGAAGACTAGAGGTCAAGTTCATTTAGGTTAAGTTTAGTGTAAGACAGGTGAGGTAGGGGAGCAGAGTAAGCCCAGCGCCCTCCCATGGAAATGTCAGTACGTGCAGAAAACAATCTCTAAGCTTTGTTGGCGAAGGTAAGAAGGTGCACAAGTATTACATATCCGAAACCAATTGTTACAGAGGAAACGTTGCTGTGAGAAAGAAATATATATATAGAAATTAATACAAAAGACAGTAACAAAGGCAAAAATGTATAGTCAGCACTACACAAAAAGCAGAACTTTGCTTTACGAGTTACTGAAATGGTACGTTAGATACAAGATGTTGCTGGAAGGGATAGTAAGCAAGAAGGAATAAAAATAATGTTGAAAAAGAGTAATTTATCCTGATTGTGTGTGCAGGGGAGTTACATTTTATGTTTTACTCTTTGTTTTGGGTGACAGTATATCTCTGATAAACAGTTATATCACACGATTTAATAGTAAACAAGCAAAATGACAGACCGGCAAAGGAGGTCAGTAAAATACTTGATATAGAAAGAGTTATTCACAGCAGAAAAGAAGAAATTATTATCCTGTTTTACATATAATTGTAGGACTTCATTAAAAGTGTTCTGCACAGTTCTGGACACATCATCATTATAAGGATCGGGACAGGCTATTGGCATTCAAATGTTGAAAACACACATGCAGAATGGTAACTAGGGCAGGACAAAGGTCTAAGCTGCTCCATTGTAAGCTGTCAGAAGGTGTGATTGGCAGGTGCCACTTATGTAAGACTGTAGTACTGACCACAACTGAGAAGGAAAAAGTGCTTGGAAACAGGTTTGTAGTGACTGCAGTACTGACCTTACTTTATGATGTCGCCTTCACAAATGAATGCATATATTGCATTTACAGTTTGGCTGATGTGCTCAGAGGTTTTTTTTTTTTTTTTGCTTCTCCACTTGAAGTGCCAGTTTGCAGGCTACACAGGGTGTCTAGATGAGCCAGCTATGGTTCTGCATGCATGGTTAATGGCTTTCACTTGTAAAGTGAAAATCCACAGACTTGATCAGCTTAGGGAAAGATATGGCATCCATTTTGCCAGGTGATCACCTTGTGAAGTAGAAGTATTTGAGAAAAAGTGAAAATGCAGTTTGATAATACAGGTGAACAGCTCAGGGGAGCTATAAGAAATCCATTTTTATGATCAGCTGGCACATGACTAGAGTGAGTAGGCTTTTTAAATAACCTGACAGAGGATTCATAAATACATGGTGCAGATATTAGGCAATTATGATCACTGAGGGAAAAATTTTTAGCTTCTGTGATTTTTATGTTTGAAGTTATATGGCTATCAGGTTTACCAGAGTATACAGCACTTCAAAATGCGTCTGGGTTGAAATACACAATAAATGATGGGCAGACTTCCTTGGTCTGTTTAAGATTAACATGAAACTAATAAAGAGTTCAAAATATTGGCAGTGTTTTAAAGAATAAAATATGTTATAAATGTATATATTAAGGAGTCACTACATGTAGTGATGTAGGCCATACCAAAGCTTCATAAAAACATGGCAGACCCCATCTGGCAATGCTATTAAATCATCATGAGATTTCTACACTCAGAATGTGTGAATTTTTTCAATCATGTGTTAAAACGAATTATTTAAATGTATTGCATTGAATATCAATAACACAAATACGTTGTTACAATAAACTGAACATTTGTCATGGCGCCCTGATTATTACTGGGTATTCATTGATGCCCAGTCATTGTATACTAATGTTGAGCATTAACAGGGTATTGAATCTGTAAGATCAGTGATGCTTGAAGGTCTGCACACTGATTTGTTAACAAGACTAATGGAATTTTGTCTGTCCAACAAATATTTTTTTTTTAATAAAAAAATGGTTTTACAGTTGAAAGGTACAGAGATGGGAGCTCATTTTGCCCCAACATATGTTACTATTTATATGGGCCCTGGGAATTGTTAACAATTGTGTGGGCTTTGCACAAAGCCTACATGATTACAGCATGTTAGCATGATGCGCCGCAGTGCTCACTGAATATGCATGCTGCTCATCATATTTACATGTCTCCAAGCACTGTTTCTTGGTCAGCAGCACTGTTGGCGGCCATGACACGATGCAGAGAAGCATAAGCACACAATGCATGCAACACTGCTTGCCTGTAAGCAAACCTTCTGTGCAAGCATGCATGGACAGCTTATATGAAGTAAGGGGAAGTTAATTACAAGAATTAGGATGCAGGGAATGTTAAATGGGGGGAATATCCACATAATGCAATGTTAATAGTGAGACACTGATATATAGACTGTATTTATATAGCATATATCATGGACAGAAGTAAGTCAAAAACAAAAAAGATAGCTGGGTGAACAAGACCCAGGATAAAAAAGTGCCCAGTCCTGGTAAGCGCACTGGTGCCAGGCCTGGAAAAAATAACAGTGTAGAATCCTCAAAATATGGAAACATTCCTACAATTGTTTTCTTTCTGTTTTAGAGCAAGGAATGTTGGGGAAGGGGCTCAAGAATGAGAGGGTCAGGCAGCTAGGGTAGGTTATGTAGCAGAGAAGGATATACAGGACACACAAGACAGTCAGGTATGATGATGGACACAAAAGGTTGGGGAACACCATGATGGGGATAGGTAGGGAACCTCAGAGGTGCATCCACATCCAGCTTGAGAACAGTGAGAAGCTAGTCCTCACCCTCAGAACTGTCATCATTGTCTCTTGCAGCAGCTCCCTGGGTCAACGCTGGAGATGACATTGTTTTGGCAAGGCAGTGCAGGACCTTTTCAGCCCTGCTATACTACATTGTACATTGATATGTGCACAGAGGCCCCTCTGCATTGTATCCTTCCCAACAGCCACGTCAGCACCTACCAGATGACAAAATCACCACCTCCACTTGTACTGCTACCTGAGGGTACCACTGGGCCAGATCTACTTGATGCAGGTGAAGCAAGTAGAACAGGGGTTGTGAAGGCAATACTGACAGGTTATGACCCTGAAGTGCTGGGTGTTGGTGCTGCTTACAGATTTATGGTGAGCTGAATTGCAATGGTCAGTCTAGTTCTCTGTGCTGTTGATAATTTATTTTTCAGTAAGGTATGAAAGCAGGAGAATATTAATAAATTATAACCCCCACAAAAATAAAAAAGAGAGATAGGTTAGCAAAGACAAAAAGACAGATAATTAAATACATTGTTTATTTTTTTTTTCAATAAACTGTTTGGTAATACATAAACAATTATGATAATTTACTATTAAACATCTTTGCCACATCATTATAGGATGGAAAGGTATTAATGTATCATAAAATAAACAAATCTCCATGCTATGATATAACAGAGCAGTGCTTATTTCCCTATGATGGATAGGATATAGGCATTCAAATGTAATAATTGCAAGTACCATAACTGAATTGTTCCTGACATATTATTTCTGTCAATACTTTAGAAATACTTATCCAGTAATACAATGTAATTGCAGCTTCCGGATATTGAATGCACACACATTTAACCTAGTGTTCTCACTGGCTAATGCAAGCATCAATAGTTATTGAGGAAGGCATGAGTGCTTAATATCAAGGTTGAAGTATGCTGCTGAAGATGCTATTGATTGTGGGACTGAAAATTATTTTCTGGATTGAATTTGGACCTGAGTCATACTTACCCTATGCCTATCTGAAGTTAGTCAATATCTCTTGGAGGTCCTCATGGTTTGCAGCTATTTCCTCTGTAGCTGTACAGTACAAAAAGAAATAAAAACCCCAAGAAACTGCTTCTATTCTTAATACTTACTTTATTGATACCATAAGCAAACTCATGCCTGTTCTCAACACTACCAATCCCCCACTTCCCAGCTTACACCCACAACAAAACTCTCCATTGTCACTGAGTCCCATCCCCACCAGCTACATTAAAAAGCTTCTTAGCAAACTTAAACCATGCTCTGCTTCAGCAGGCAATCTACTTTCACATTTTCTAAAGTTAGCAGCTGATTCCCTTGCCTACCGTGTATCTATCCTTATCAATCATTCTATCCATGAAGCCTTTGTCCCAACTCTCTGGAAAAAAAATTCTACACTATTCCAATACACAAGGGAGGCAACTCAGTAGAACTCTATAATTAATGTCCAATCGCCATTCTATCACCACTCTACAAAATTTTGAGCACTGTGTTTATAAACAAATCTTGTCCTATTTCATGCTTAAAAACCTCTTTACCCCCACTCAGCATGGTTTTTGCCCTCACCATAGTATAACTACTGCTCTTATCTCCTTTATCAACTTTATCTCCCTTGCTAGAGACAATAATAAACTTGTTTCCTGTCTCTTCTTAGACCTCTCCAAAGCCTTTGCCACTGTATCCAACTCTATCCTCCTCTCTAAACTAACTCAACTCAACTTCTCCTCCTCCACTATTTCCTGGTTTACTAGCTACCTCACTAACAGACAACAATCATTCAAATGGCTCACAGCCCTATCCCCCTTTCTCCCAGTAAAAATGGGGGACCCGCAAGGTTCCATTTTGGGTACTCTTCTTTTTAACATATTTATTAACCAACTTATTACAGCCTGTCCTCAGTATTCCCTTATACAATATGCAGATGACTCCACCATCATTACCACTGCTGACAACCTCTCTGATCTGCTTTCCCTCACTCAAACCTCCTTCAGCTTCACTGAGACTTGGCTTTCTAACAACTAACTCATCCTAAACCCCAAAATGACTAAACTGCTTCTATTCCTACCCAGAACTTTACATGATTTAAAATCCTCTTTCACCAACACATCTGTTAATAACACCATCATCTCAGCTGAACCCCACACTAAGCTGCTTGGAGTAATTATTGATGACCAACTTATATTTACCTACCATGTGCAATACTGTATAAAGAAAACCCACCAAAAGCTTGGTCTACTTCATAGAAATAAAAAGTTCCTCACCCCTAACTCTAGAATCTCACTTGCTCAGGCCTATTTGCTTCCCAACCACCTATATTGCTCCCACATCCTTACAAACAGTCCTTTCTTTTCTCTAAATTAGAAACTACATATAACAAAGTTGTCAGATTTGCTGCTAACATGCCACCTAAATCTCATCACTGTCTTGCTCTCCAGAATCTTAGCTGGTTAGAATTTCCTAACCAACTCAGCTACTCTCAACTTCTCATAATCCACACCATCCTTAATAATCCCTTTTCTTGCCCCAGTCAATCTTCTCTTGTCTCTCTCTCTCTATAATCCACTTCACCCCCTTAGAGGTGCTGACCAATGCCTCTTACAGATTTACAAGCCTAAAAAATCTTATGGACAAAACCTTTACTGTTACCTTCCAGCTCTCTCATGGAATAAGCTTTCCATGGCTCTTGGAAATATCACTTATGCCCAAGTTTTCAAAATAGCTCTCTGACAATACCTACTTAGCTCTAGGAAGTGTCAGTGTAACCACCCCACCTAAATATTTCCTCCTTCCCCAGTCCCACCTTTCCTCCTTTTCCTACTGTTTTTCTTCCCCTCCCTCAGTTTCCTCTCCACTTCCTTACTTCCCTACTAACATCCAACCTCCTCCTAACTTTCTGTGTATTATAACAACATTCCTCCTACTCTTTACCTCACTCCTCCTGCTCCTGCTCACTCATCTTACTCTTATTCTTCATTTTCCTCCTTAACCTCTCTGTCTCTCCTTCCTAAGTCATACTCTCTATTAACGAATTCCAAACTCTCCTGCTTGTTCATCCTGCTCTAACCCAATTCTCCATTACACCTTCATCTTAATTGAATTATCTTCCTCACTAATATCTCTTCTCTGTCTACAATTGGCCTATACTTCCTCTATTATATTTTCTACATTATTGATACTTGTACTCATTTGATCATCTGAACTTAGTATATCTTCACTTGTTCTGTTTGTACTAGGAAGCCCCTTTGTTTTATGCTTTATGACGTGTCAGTTAGATCATTATTTGACTTTGCTTTTGCAAATGTTTAACTTGCACCATTTGTTACTGTGATATCTACCTATTGTATTACTTATAGCTTAACTGCTGTTTTATGTTAATTCTGGAGCATTTCTCCCTGGGCCTCGGCTGAAAAAGGGCACATGCCCAGATGGACATACCTGGTCAACAAATGTCAAATAAATAAATAATAAATATATATATAAAAGCATAATGAGTAACTGCATTGGCTGGCTACATCATTAATGCCATATCATAGATAGCTTACAGGTCAATATACTTACATAACGTATAGGTATTTGCAGTCCTAAATTCAGCCTTTCATCAGCTTAGGGGATCTTGCTTGCACTTCCTAAGGTCACCATAGTGGTGACAGCATTGTTTACCAGTGTGTGGAATGGCAGTTGCACTGGAGACAGCATTGGCCATGCTATCCTAAGCCTCAGCCTTGTACTGAGACCCAGTGTAATCCCCCTGCAGCAACCTACAGCTGTAATACTTCATGAGTAGTGCCACAGAAGTCCTGGATGCTCAGCATCCGACCTTTGTGCTCTAAATTTATCACCATTCTCTTTCTCGCCAGCCATGTCTGCAAAAGTCAAGCTAACAAAATATGCTTTACTGGAAAGACTCACCCAGACTCTGCTACAGTTTGCTGTGAGGGAAAGGTTAGTTTGTTTTTTTATTTGCTGTATTTTGTATTACTTTTTTGCCTTTTTCTATTTTGTATACTGTGATTTGTTTTCTTTACACTGTGTTTTACATGCATTCTGGTTTTAACTGCATATTAAAACTTGAAAAGAGACCACAGCTCTGTCTTTTGTAAGTAAGACAGAAATTCTCTCACACTCCCACCCAATCACTGTTGTGTTCATAAACACCACTGTCTTTCTAGTTGCCTGCCCCTTATGTTAATTTGACCATGTACCTCATTTCCTCTCTGCTTTTGCTGGCTGGTGTGAGTAAGTACAAAATTATCATTATGTGAAATCACCTCCCTTTGACTATTTAAATTTATTAGCCATCCTACTATATTCCATAGTACCAGAATACAAAAGTGACCACCCTCTTTCAATGTATCTTGCTGTTTTAAAAATAGTAACTCTCCACTAAAACATAACTTTTGAGACAGGTAAAATTGAAATTACCTACTTTCATACCTAACTCCTCTAGTGGACACTGCAATATTTAGGATAAACTCTTTTTTCATCCTACATTTAAGCATCTATTGCAAGACCACTAGTTATTGGAGAGCCCACAGTCTGCCTCTCAGTAGTCATTTTGGAATTAGTGCTTCTGTTTTCTCCTGGTGAGAGAAAGAGTGCAGTTACATTATTTCCTGGAGACTGCTGATCACCAGAAATCTTAATAACAGCTTTATAGGTGACAGCTTGGAATCTGTGCTTATATTCTGATCCTGGTGAGAGTAGGAGCAGAGTGCATTTATTCCTGACTCTTTCTGGTTGGAGAGTGAGTGTCTGTGCTTAACTTATTGACTGGTCTGGTTGCTATTCGTGACATCTACCAGAAAAAGGCTACAAGCCTGCAGACCCTTGCATCATCTGGGACAAGACTGTGGATCATCAAACAGGCCGTGACCTGCTTCTCTTCTTGGGATTGGTGCTAACATTTTGCTTCTGGTGAGAGAAGACGCAAAGGAGGATTGTATCCCAACAGAGTAAAGCTGTGCTAAGACCAGCATTAGTAGTAGCCAGGTAGTAGCCATTCATGTGACTCCCCTCTTTTCTTCATTCGTGACAAGCTAATTCTTAATTTTTCAATAAGTGCTACTTGATTTCTTCCTAACTTCAGAATATCTGCCTAAATACTTCTTCCTTAAATTTTCAGGGTCTACATGTTAGTTTCCCCTCAAGTGTTTGGTAATGCTCTATACAGACTCAGACACCTTGAGTGACATTTGTCCTGTAAAAGGAATATGTAAGAAAACAGCTCCAGTGCTTAGTAATAATGACCATCCCTCCTGGCATGTCAAAAGATCAGATCCCTGTGCTTTCTCCTATTAATCTGGTGAACTTGTGTATTCTGAGGCAGTGTAGCAACTGCCTCATGTACACAGACAACCCTCTCCTCTTACCTCACAGCACTCAGACTTGTGAGAGATGCACTTATATATCCAAATTGGAACCTATGCATTCTCAAGCCAAGACCAGAATAGCTGGTCAAGAGGAGAAGGTCAATACCTGCACCACGCGACATGCAACACATAGCCCTCAAGAAAACCCACTATTGCAGCTCTCTAAAAACACAAACCACACACCCACCTTTGTGGAGGCTTTCAACAGAAATCTACCCAAACAGCAGAGACCTCCAAGGCAGAAATGCACTCGACCACCACAACACAGCACAAACCACAAGCCACAAAGCTCACCTACACAGTGTGCCCCTCAACCTAAGCCCCTAAGACAAAACAGCTTGCCCAATACACTAATCATAGGTGACTCGACAGTGAGGCACACTGATGCCCCACTCACTAGGTTGAATAAGGAGAAGGTAGCAGTCAGCTATTAGGTGCCAGAATCTGACGCATAAATCACGCACTCAGGTCACTCGACAACAAGTACAAGTATGACTCTGTCACTGTCCATGTGGGTGTGAATGACCTGAGATGCACCTCCCCGGACTACATGAAAAGAGACATGAAGGAGCTCTTGGATTATGTAGCCCAGGCAGGTATGACCCTAGCCCTGAGCAGCCTCCTACAATTGCCCAGAATGATACCACAACACAAGCAGAAAATGATTGACTTCAACAATTGGCTAAGTTTCTGGTATCATCCTAAGGTGATCAAGTATTTGTCTGCTTGGGATGACATGATTGACAGACCTCAGTGCTTTGCCAGAGATGGCCTGCATCTGTCACCCATGAGTTTCTGGATACTGGCTAAGGCTCTTACCACCCCTATAGTGCCTTTTTTAGACAATGTTCCAAAGATCATAACAGCTATAAATAAATGCAATCTAAGGGTCAGGCTGCTCAAAGCTAGACATCTAAATCTCAAGATGCACTTGCTCAAAGCCCTTCTCAGAATGGAAAACATCGATATTTGTACTGTAATGGAGACCTGGTTTAAAACATCAGAAAGCACCCCTGCACTACCAGGCTATAACTCATTCCACACCTTTCAGCCCTAGAACATGGGCCGAAGCTCCAAAGGTGGTGGTGTATCCATATTCATAAAGGATATGTACACCTCCAGACAAGTAGCCCAGCATAACGCATCTGAGATACTTCAGGTACAACTAACATTGGGTAAGATGGTGATTCAGGTCATAGCCTGCTATAGGTCCCCAACCATGTCCCAAAACTCTCATTCCATGTTCCTAAGCACCCTGGAAACTATTAGTGTCCAATCCAACACTCCCATACTAGGTGACGTCACGCTACCCCTCCATCAAATGGAAAAACTACTCATGCACCAATACACTAGCCCAATGCTTCCTGGAATTCATGAATTCCAATGCTGTGGACCAGCTCATTATTACCCCCACTAGAGAAAACAACATCATTGATCTGGTTATTACTAACATCGGCAACCATTGTTCTACACCAATAGTCGATTCCTCCCTGGTTAGATCCGATGACAAGCTAATCACCATGGAAATCCACATCTCACCCCCGCAAAGGTAACCACCATGAAAAACTTCTCCAAAGCTGACTTTGGGCTCCTAAAAACAGAGGTGGCTAACTTGCTAACTTCACTGCACCTATGTCAATGGAAAATAGATGCATGACTGCCAAATCATACACCAATGCACTGTACAAACATGTACATAAATGCATGGAGCTAGTCATACCCAACAGAACCAAGACACTCTCCTCCAAAAGAAGGAAGCCAGTCTAGTGGTCCCCTACTATTAATAAACTCTACAACAGAAGGAAAAAACTGTTGCAGAAAAAGGTGAAATCCCAAGACTGGAAATACTCCCTTATTAGCCTCAACAAAAAGTTGAGATCACTCAAAACCTCCAAAGCCAGCTATGAAGGCAGAATTGCAGCAGACACTAAAAACAACCACAAAGCCTTTATAGTTATATCAAGAATCTCCACGGCAATATTCAGATTTGCTCTGAGTTACTGCACAATTTTACCTCCTATGCTGAGCCAACAGATATTGCCAACATACTGGCCAACAGATTCAGTGCCAACTTTACCCCTCTCTCCCCCCCAAAGGATGAATTACAATACAGGAGGAATGCCAAGCACCCAGCATTACTGCAGCATAGGTTAAAGCTGCATTGACCAAGGCCAAGAATACATCTTCCATGGGATCCAACAATATCCCTGGATCTGTTCGACATGAACTACAAAGTGAGCAGGCAACACATTTAATCACAGCCTCACCTTAGGCTTTGTCCCTACCAAATGGTGCACTGCTACAGTCATCCCTTTCCATAAAGGGGGAGTGACTACAGACCCTAGGAATTATCACCCCATTAGCCTGATGAATCTGATATGTAAGGCTATGGAGCGCATCACCATGTACCTAATTAACAAGGATATACAGAATCGCCAAACTCTAGATCCCACGCAATTTGGTTTTGTGAAAAGTAGATCATGCCTGCTCAACCTGGTTGACTTCTTTGAGTCAGTCACCAGAGATGTGGATGTGGGCAAAGCAGTTCATACAGCCTATCTTGATCTGGCCAAGGCCTTTGATACCATTCCCCACTCAGGAATTATTGATAAACTTACCAAACTAGGCATCAACCCCTATATCGCTAGATGGGTTACAAATTGGCTCACAGATAGAACCCACAGTGTGAAAGTAGCAGACTCCAAGCCAGACAGCTGAACAGCCACGAGTGGAGTCCCACAGAGATCGGTCCTGGGTCCTCCCCTGTTTGGCATCTAGTTCTCAGAACTCCGGGCCAACACAGAGAGACTCTGGCTGACCAAGTTCACAGATGACTGCAAGCTGGTAGCCATTATTAACTCCCCAAGTGATGTAGACATCCTACAGAAAGGCCTCACTCAAAACCATGGCCTTAAGCTTAATGCCAAAAAATGCACCGTCATCCCCTTTGGGAAAAACTCAGTTCTCACTAATTACCACATTGATGGGAGCCCACTGAACACTGAAGGCGTTATAAGAGATCTGGGGACACAGGTTGAGAGCAACCTCTCCTTCAACCACCACATTGCCATTGTGGTCAGAAAGTCCTTCTATGTGGCACATCTCATTACCAAGGGTTTTGCATCCAGGAAGAAAGAGGTCATCATCTCTCTCTCTATTCATCCCTCATTAGGCCAGTCATCGAGTATAATGCCCCATTTGGCATGTACCTCACTAGACACATGCAACAGCTGGAAAGACCACAAAAGCACCTCACAAAGAGGATCCTATGCCTTAAACACA
This sequence comes from Protopterus annectens, assembly GCF_019279795.1. Taxonomy (NCBI): domain Eukaryota; kingdom Metazoa; phylum Chordata; order Ceratodontiformes; family Protopteridae; genus Protopterus; species Protopterus annectens. The sequence goes on from NC_056727.1 coordinate 1,256,632,189, forward strand.
TGTCCTACATGGACAGACTCAAAAAACTCCAGCTATTCTCTGTCTCATATTGTCTACCAAGTGGTGATCTCTGCTTGACTTACAAAGCCATGTCTGACCCAGGTCTGTTAGAAATACTACATCTAAAGAAATCCAAATCCCTCTGCACCACATGCTCCAGAGACCTCAACCTCATTACCACAACCAACAGAATATGCTGGAGGGACAGGTTCATAACCCAGAGACTGTCCATGCTCTGGAATGGACTTCCCATACATGTCAAGCAGAGCACGCCACTGGCCATCTTTAAGAAAAATCTTGATGAGTGGATGGGAAATAGAAAGTTCACCTCAGGGATCACTCCAGTGACTCTACTTGATAGAGGCAATGGGAACTAACATCAGGCAGCATGATACCAGGGCACTTCTATTGGCTAGGCTTGTAAAGGCTCCAGAGCCATTAGCCTAGTACACACCTATGAACCTATGAACCTATGTCTGAAATTCCACCCAGTTCAGATCTTATGGGTAATTGGCTGTGCACAGACACACCACCTTATTAACTCCATTTGTGCAAATGAAAGCAAATGGATTCCTTAGCAGACACATTGGCACTGCTTACATTACAGAGCAGTAAAGGTATGAAATATGACATTGAGATTTGCCATATGTGATGCAAAACCTATTGACACAAGTTCCAGTGTTAAACAATAGAATCCTTAATGGTGTGGTTTATAATCCTTGCAGTTTGGAAGGAGAAAGTGGATAAATTGTGACATATTGTAATGTTGGGGGTTGCAAAATGTTAAAATATTGTGATACCAGCTGGGATTCAAACCCATGGGATAAAGTACGCAAACATTTAACATTAGCTTATAATTGACATTGCCACAGGACAGCTATATTTTAAGCATGGAAATTAGAGCTATACTAATTTCAGAATGAATGAAGATATACTTCAGAAAGGCCTGTGTGTCTGTGATTTTAATTATTCCTGGGCATGCATTCCTATGTAAGTATATGTCAGTATTTTTCTTTGCAAATATATTTCAGGTGGATGCAGTTGAATGAGCTGAGTAACACAGATTGGGGTATGCTATAAACATACTTCACAAGACATAATTGTCCTAAACATGTAGGACATGTGATGAGTCATGATGATAATAACAAAAGTATTGTGCCCGTCATACATATGCAAGTGAATTTTAAAGTAAATATTATCATTGTCATGTTTAAGAAACTGCACACACATTAACTTGAGGTTATATGTGATGCATTAATTTTATATGTTAAGTAGAAAAGTTTACTTATGGCAGGATTATTGACACATTGCTTGCAAAAAATATGCTTAACATTATAATTTTTCTTTATTTTTAAAATCTTAGTAGTTAAATGCTTGGAGAAATGGGATTCCTACTGTCTTTTTAAAAGCATATTTTAGCTGGATTTGAACTCTTTTATCAGTTATGTTCCTTATCTGCATTCACTGCACTTGCACCTTGCGCCACGGAGATAAACATATGACACATGTATTTTCTCCACTGAGTACTATCCAGAGTGCTGAGGAAAGTGTAACATTTCCAGGCTTGTGTAGGTTATATAAGGCACCCTAAACTAAATTTTTCACTTTTTTTCCTTAGGTAGGGAACCATGTTTGCATGTTGACAAGCAGAGAACAAAGTAGATTAAAAACAATAAAAATAAAACATTACATATTGAGAATAAGGGCGGTGTGGTCTCTAAATGGGATTCAAACCATGTCTCCTGTACCTTACTTTACTCAATTAATTTCATTTATACCTTGTGTCATAGATATGGACATCTGTCAGGTGCATTCTCTGCATTAAGTCCTATCCATTTTGCACAGGTTCCCACACCATCACCAGTCAGATTCACGCTACAAAAGGCAGTCTATACTACATTTTTCACTTTCTTCCTTACACAGTGACATGTGTTTGTATACTGCTGAGTGGACAGCAAATGGAAAAGGCATTAGAAAAAAATATATGCTAGAGAAAAAGCTGACAGTAAAATAAATGCAATCAATGGGTATATGTAGCACTGGCCAGAGTAACAACTGTATTCCAGTGACACATTCATCCTTCTCATGTCATTGAAACATCAGAAATGTACTTTGTGGTACACATTGTCAGACATGTAGTTATTGACAAATAATGTGAGAGTGGACAGATAATGGTCCACATGTTAGCAATAGTGACAAAAGTTGCTTTTTAAACAACCCGGTGGTATCACAGAATGTGATTAAATATGTATTCAGACCACCCCTGTAAAGTTATCAGTTAAGTGGATTTACACCATGCATCAGCTATCCATTTTCTCAAAGTTCATTGCACTTGCACATTGTGCTCCAAAGTTACCTGATAGGTGTTTTTTCTATACTGAGTACCCCCCAAAATACTGATGGCTGTACAATGACACCAGCCTGGTTTGCATTCCATAAGGCAGCTTAAACTAAATTTTTTAGTTTTTCCTTAAGCCATGAAAGTACATTTCATGCAGCCAAATGATATACAAATGCAAAATGCAATATTTAACAGAAACATTCACATAATGTGTTGGGGATAACAAGATGAAGGAACATTAAATTAATTATATTGTTTATCTAGTAATGAGCAGAGGTCCTACTGCATTACACTGATACATTCAGCATTCTCACATCTCCTTGCCACATCAGTACTATCATGTATGTCTCACAATATCAGGAGTTTAGCTAACACCATGGGAATGGGGAAGGGCACAGGGAGCCCCAGAAATGATTTCATTGTTCAAATGACATATCTGTCTGTCTATCATCGTTGTTAGTCAATACTGACCTTACCTGAGTTTCCCACATCACCACATTTATACAACAAAATGTGTGTCAAGATTTAGTAGGTCTCCTTTCAGTAAAATTATATGTGAACAGGTTTTGAACCATGCATTACCTGTACTGTTTCTCTAAGCTTAATACATGTATACACTATGCCACAGAGAAAGGAGTGTGAGACCTTCCCTCATGCAGTACTATCCATATTACTGAGGAAAGTGCAACAATGTCAGTCTTCATTGCACTATTGACGGCAGTCCAAATATTTTTTGTTCAGTTTTTACCTTTGGTAGTGAACTACTGTTCACTGGTACTGACCAGTGACAGTCAACACAGCACAATGCCAAATGGCAAGCAAGTGATAAAGGAAAATAGTATTGTGAACCAAGTACTTTAAATGTGCATTTTCAATGTCTAAACATCTTTGATATCTTACAATAAGAACCTGTATGGATTTGAACCCTCAAACAAGGGTATTAAAAACTACCATCAAAGAATATTTCCCATAGTTTGCCATATATAAAAACATATGTTTGCAAGGAGAAAATGTGTTTAGATGTACTGGTAATGTGATATTGTATCAAGTCACACAAAATGCAACAGTAACAAGTTCTAAAGTTGCCTTTTCTCATTTGGCAGTAAATGTCTGGATGATTGCGATATTGCCAACAGTTGGGATACTCATGTACTTACACAATTTTGAACAAACACTACAAACACTGTAGGTGTTTTCCTCTCTTTCTTTGTGTTGCCACATTCCTTTATCTCTGCTTTTTAAGAGCCATTCTAGCTCTGTGTTATTGCATATGTTATCTTTATTAGTGCTTAAAGTACTCCTCTGAATATGAACAAAATTTCTTAGTAAGGGGTAATAACTGTGGTCATTAAAGCCATAACTTGACTGTTAGGAGTGCTGCTCTTCTAAATCAGTCAATGCACTTTCAGAGTTTTTATTAAGTGTGTTTTCCCTGATTTCTCAATGCTTGTGCTTGCAGTTCTAGTATATGCGCATGTACATCCTTACACCATGTTTACATTCCTTGCACTTAGTGCTGACTGTGGTATTCAGGAATGTTAATGACTTAATAGCTCATATGCATATTCACAGTGCTCACAGAACTGACTCTGCACTATTTAATGGTAACCATGTAGCTAATGCCCTTGCATCATAGTGGGGAGAGTATTTGGTTCCAGAGAGCTCAATACTAAAGAAACACAATGTTTGGATAATTATTTACTTTCTACACTGCTTTAATTGTCAGGGTATGTTGCTATTTCTTACATAATGCTTTTATTGCAACATTATAGGGTGAATTGCAATGTCCACTATTTTTTTATTTTTTATTTTAATGTTTTTTCTTTATTCCTTTTTTGGCATAGTCCAGGTATATCAGTTATATCTGCATTACAAAAAGAATGCTACAGAATGGTACCTGACCTGTATAATTTTAGATTGTATTTAATTGCAGTTTGCACAGTTACTGCAGGTACGTTTATTATAAAGTTGTAGCAAGGTCTGGCATTTTTACCTGTATTAGCAGAAAGAGAAATGTGTTACATCAGTGATTTCTACCAGACTACTCTTCACAGCAGTGGAATTGCATTTATAATAGTTGTCTTACATTTCTAATGCTACATTGTGAATTTTTATTGTTAATGTTGTGATGTATTACACAGTCAAGCCTATGTTATCTACATTAAAAACTGTTATATACTGTTCATATTTAATTTAGAATATTTTTAGGGAGGGCCTGTTCTAACGTATGTGTAGTCATATGGAGCATTACCTTTTAAATAGTTGTGTGCATGATGGATGCATGCATTCATGCATAACTTAGTTCATAGCCATCCTCTCTGTGTATTATATATTTAATTATGTGTCTATTTTTCTGTTTCATCTCATACAGGGATATGGCACCCAAGAAGATATCTATAGTCTGGATGCCACAATACAGTGATGCAAAAATGAGGTCATTGCCCAGGACTTACTTCATCATGGAAGTTTTCTGTTAGGGGAAGATAGAGGTTACCAATCTGCCCAAGACATGATATGGCAGTAGAGGGCTGATCACATCAATGCTGTTGAAGGGCATGGGAAAATTTACTCTCAGATACAACACAGGGCAAGTGATATGATAACCTGTGCCCCCTGTAGGGTGGCTGCAATTGCCCAGGAATGGGTAACTACAGTAGGTAGTCCTGCTACTGAGCCAACACTAACTGAAACAGAAGAGTTCCTGTCTACTGTCAGAGATCCAGATAGCTCAGCACAGGGTTCACAAAGAATCCTTGAATTTAGCTCTAATGTGAATGACAAATTCAGGTTATCTCAAGCAGACCTTCCAGGTCTGCGAAATGTAAGTGTTATTTTATATCTTTATATGCGTATATCTTAGATATCTGATCTGTCTAGAGCCAGTGATGAGTGAGTCAGATGACACAGTGATAGAGAAAAATAGGATGGTGCTGGGGAAGGATCCAACTATTCACTAAATTTTTGTATGAGAAAATTTTTAATCTGCACATTAATGGAATTGTTCTCTTTTTCTAGTTTAATTTGCAATGTGACACTTAGCTATCTTTCCTTTCCCTTCATAACATATAGCGACATCTGGATTACAGGCTGTCAGCCCACCTGCAATGTTAATCACACATTTGGTTATTGTTATTACTGTACATAAGATATATTCTGGTCTGTATAAGAGTAAAATTTGTGTTGCTTTAGCATCTCCTAGCATTAAGCACGCCTTTCATATAAAGAAAATATGTGATCTATTTTATTCTCTATTTCTCTGTTTGTTGTGTTTATTACTTGTTATCATAAGTGATCCTGAAAGTGGCACTGTGTAACTCCCCCCACCTGATATCAAAGTATCAGCAGACTCTGATGATGACGGTGATAATCAGCCACACTCTGGGGGTGTAGAGGTTCAGTCTAACACTGAGACTGTGGCTCCCACATCTCCTGCCCAAATTGTGGACAGAGTCTGTATGCCTATGCATATCAATGACATGGAGACTTTTGATATAGGACAGATTGACGGTGACACAGTTGAACCAGATAGTTTGTTACTCCAGTTGCAGAGCTGGTAACTTCTCCCTGTAGCTATCATGAGAGTGAGGTGCCACACAGGAGGGTTGGTAGGGGTTCTTGGAGGAGGCCTGCTTTCCACCCTCCCCCTGATACTGGTGTGTCATTAGGTTCCACCAGAAGTATGTATAGGGCCATGGTGGAGGCACAGGCATGTGCCACAAGGGCCCCAGAAGAGTTAGTGCGAGTACTAAACACTGTGCTTTCTGATGTGGCTCCCTGAACTGTATGAGCAACTCCTTGGACAGGATGAATGACACACTGAATCATGCAGTGCCTGTGATGGAATGTCTTTTGGAAAGGATGACCATCCACTTAGCTGGATAGCCACTGTATCTTCTGGTGTTAGCAGATGTGGCTGTGCAAGATACCACTCACAGTGTGACACTGCATCCACTGCTCTGTCAATGATTGCAGTGTCCACATCCAGACATGGTAGGCCACCTGGCCATGGTACTGGATGTAGTCAGGATGAGAGTCGTCTAGCAGACATCGCTGTCATTCAGGTAGCTCCTTGATATCCAGCCAGTGCCATGGAATTCCTGGCAGAGGTGGTTTTTATGGTCAGAGGAGATGACACTGAACTCACTACTCTACCAAGCATGGCTCACACCTTTCCAAGAAGTCAGAACATAGTGCTAGCACAGTGCTTGATTGTGTTCATGCAGATACACACACATTGAAAAACTAAGATCACTTGCCCAAACCACCTGACACACATGCCAGATATCTAAACAGTACTGTTAAGTGCTATACATTTGTTGTTACTGGCCCTAAGCAGTGTATACTCTGATAGACACATGTGTTTGTTACTCGCACACACTCACTTCTTTAGTGTCAGCGTTGCCTTTCTAGCACCCTACCCCAACCCGCTTCCATGCAAATGGTGATGATTGTGCCCTGCCCTTTACACATTCCTTTGTGACTTAAGGATGCATATATGTCTGATGCACATAGTGGGTAGCTAGTGCTTGCCTATTCACAAGATTGCATTTATCAATATGTATTGCAGAAATAAAGCTTTTGATTTCTTGTTCCTACTCATTTGTGAATGATTGGTTCTATAACTTTTGAACCTCACTGTATTTCAGTTAGTATTGTCATTAATGCTCGACAAGCCACGTTGCTTCACAAGAGATGGCTTGCACCTGTCACCCCTAGGCTTTTGAATACTGGCCAAGGCTTTTGCTGCCCCCATAGTGCCTTTTTTAGGCAAGGCACAAAAGTCAAACCCACCTCCATAAACAGCACAATTAACAAAAAAATGAGGGTTATGCTACTCAACAACAGGAGTTTAAATCTCAAAATGCATGAGCTTGAAGCACTCCTCAGTATAGAGAACGTCAACATCTGTGCAGTAACTGAAACCTGGTTCAAGGCTCCAGAGAGCACCCAGCACTACTGGGCTACAACTCATACCATATGTTTCGGCCACAGAACACAGACCAAAACACAAAAGGAGGGAGTGTATCCATATTCATCAAGGATACCTACACCTCCAGGTTAGTGGTGCAGCATGATACCTCTGAGATCATCCATGTGCAACTAACATCAGGCAAATCTGCAATGCAAATTGTGGCCTGCTACAGATCACCCTCCATGACCCAGGACCACCACTCTACCTTTCTGGAGACACTGGAAAACATGAAGATCCTACCAAACACCCTGATATTGGGCGATTTCAATTATCCTACCATTCACTGGGAAAACTACTTGAGTACAAATTCCCAGGCCCAGCGCTTCCTGGAATTCATCAGCTCAAATGCCCTGGATCAGCTGGTAAACTCCCCTACCAGAGGTGAAAACATATTGGACCTGGTCATCACCAACATGGGCAACACCGGAGGTCAACCCATCACTAGTTAGATCAGACCATAAATTAATCACTCTGGATGTCCACACCCCATCACCACCCCCAAATAAGGAAACCACAGTAAAAAACTTTTCTAAAGCAAACTTCACCTTACTTAAGACAGAGGTGGTAAGTTTCACAGCCCCCACGCTAAAGGATAATGCTGCCCAATATGCAGAAACCTTTACAAATGCACTCTATGAGCACCTACAAGGATGCATGGATCATGCCATCGCTAGCAAAACCAAGACTCACTCCCCTAAGAGAAAGAAACCAGTTTGGTGGACCCCTGCCATAAACAGGCTATACAATAGAAGGAGGAAACTAGTTCAGAAAAAAGCAAATCCCAAGAAGGAAATACATCCCTGATCAGTATCAGTAAGAAACTAAAGTCCCTCGTGAAATCATCCAAGGCTAACTTCAAAAGAAAAATATTCAAGGATTCAAAAGATAACCACAAAGCCTTCTTTTGCTATGTTAAGAATCTAAGTGGCAACTCACAGATATGCACTGAACTAGTGCAAAATAGCACAAAATATACTGAACCTACTGATATTGCCAACATCCTGGCAGATAGATTCAGTGCAAACTTCAGCCCCCTCTCACCCCAAAAGGGCCCACAACAATACTGGAAAAGTGTAGTGTCCCAAAAATCACAGATGCACAGGTGAAAACAGCCCTTTCAAAAGCCAAAAACACAGTGTCAGTAGGACCAGATGGTGTCCCAGGCTGCGTCTTTCACAAACTACAAAATAAACTAACCCCCTACCTAAACACGCTGTTCAACCTCAGCCTCTCCACAGGCTATGTGCCCATAGAATGGTGCACAGCAGTGGTTATTCCTCTCCACAGAGGAGGTGCCATAACTGACACTGGTAACTATCATCCCATAAGCCTGAATAGCCAGGTCTGCAAGGCTACGGAGCGCATCATCATGGAACTCATTAACAAAGACATTGGGAATCTCCAAACACTTGACCGGACCCAGTTTGGCTTTGTTAAGGGCAGAGCATCCCTACTAAACCTGGTTGACTTCTTCGAGACAGTCACCAAGGCCATAGATGAGGAAAAGGTGGTTCACACAGCCTACCTTCACCTCGCCAAGGCTTTCGACACCATTCCCCACTCGGGTATTACAGAAAAACTCACAGCCTGAACATAAACCCCTATGTCATGAGATGGGTTGCCAACTGGCTTACAGACAGAACTCACATGGTAAGAATAGCGGGCTCCAGGTCCGACTCTAAACCAGTCACAAGTGGTGTCCCACAAGGCTTGGTCCTGGGACCCCTACTGTTCGGCATATACTTCTCCGAAGTACAGGCAAACACAGGAGGACTATGGCTAACAAAGTTCACCAATGACTGCAAACTGGGAGGCATAATTGACTCTCCGGCTGACACGGACATCCTCCAAAAGGGCCTTACTGAGACAGACATCTGGTGTCAAAATCATGGCCTCAAGCTAAATGCCAAAAAATGCATAGTCATCCCATTTGGGAAAAACAAAACACCCATGAATTACCACATAGGTGGCAGCCCCCTTAATACAGAAGAGGTAATAAGAGATCTGGGGACCCAGGTAGCTAGTAATCTCTCCTTTGACAATCATATTGCCAAAGTAGTTAGGAAATCCTTCTATGTGGTCCATCTAATTACTAAAGGATTCACATCTAGAAATAAAGAGGTCATAGTGCCCCTCTACTCGTCACACATTAGACCCATCGTAGAGTACAATGCCCCATCTGGGATGTACCTCACAAGACACTTCCAACAGCTAGACAGACCACAAAAGTACCTCACCAAGAGGATTACTGACCTCAAACATATCTCCTATGCAGCCGGAATGAAAAAACTCCAGCTGTACTCAGTGGCATATCGCTTACTCAGAGGGGTCTCTGCCTAACTTACAAATCATGTCCAACGCAGAATTAATGGACATGCTCCACCTAAAGAAATCCAAGTCACTGCGAGCCACGCACTCTAGTGAGCTAAACCTCACCACAACAATAAATAGAACATGCTGGAGGGATAGATTCCTGTCACAGAGATTCCTCATGCTTTGGAACAAAATTCCAAACTACATTAGGCAGAGCCCATCACTAACACTCTTCAAGAGAAACCTTGACGAGTGGATAGGTAACAGAAAATACACCCCTGGGATCACTTAATTGGCTCTACTTGACAGAGGATCAGTTAATTAATCAATGGGGCGGCGAAACCCGACACACTCTGGCTAGGCTTATGAATGCCCTCGGCAAGATAGCCTACTACCTACCTATGAACCTATGAACCTATAAAGCATGGAATCATTAGGTACTTCTGTCTTGCTTCTTGGTATAGTTGTTCAAATAAGGATACCACTGAACTGTTACATGTTTTATAGACATTGGTCAATTAAAATGTTTGATGGACAGTATTGGCTCTAATATATAACTATATATTGCACAGATCTGACAAAGGAGATATTACTGACATAACTAGACACCTGAGTCAAATGCTGTTTGGGGGTATATACATATTTCCATATGAGAGTAATCAGTTATGTCATCTTTTCTGTTACAGGTTCCACACTGACATTGTCATTTCTACAGTTACAATTTGTCTCCTTGAGGGTTGTCCTTGTCTGATGTTATCAGCACACAGCCATCATCGTTAAGTAAAGGTTGTGAAGTTTGACAGGCATCAGTGGTTCCTATGTGCATGTGTGCGGGATCTTAGACTTTGACCTAGGTTGTGAGCATGTGTGTTATCCTTTGCCTCTTAGACAGAGACAGAGCATACTATGCATGCCTCCATCTCCCAGCAGGATCTGTAGCTGGTGGTTCTCCCTGAGTTTCCTCATATGTATCTACTGCTGCTGCTGCTGGCCCTGCCTGTGGTCTTTGAAACTGTGGTCTTGCTCCTTGATATCCTTATTGAAGCTGTTTCCTGATAATTAAATTATGTAACATGGCACAAACTGTATGTATTTTGGCAGGGAAGCCTGGGTGATACTTCATTGCACCTCCTGGTGTGTCTAGACACTGGAGCCTTAATTTAAGCAATCCAAACACATGTTCTATGATATTCCTAGTTTGAGTGTAGGCCATATTCTATCCTTGATCAGTGGGATTGTGTGGGTTTTTCATGGGTGTCATGAGCAAGGTCTCAGGTAGATAACCTGCATCCCCTACTAAATGCCCTTGAAGAATGTCACCACCAGCAAACCTGGTGTACAGCTCACAGGTGTGCCATATGTGTGAGTCATCAAAACTGCATGAGTTACTAGCAAAGAGATTGTAGATTATCCCTTGGGCATTACAGACAATTGACAGTTTATAGAGTGGAAATCTGTTTTGTTGATATACCTACTTCCCTGTTCTTCAGTTGCAGCTTTTATATCTATGTGTGTGCAATCTATGCCCCACAAACTTTAGGGAATTGTGCTACTGCACAGAATTCCTACATAGTTATTGCTGTCTGCTCTGGTGTGCATGGGAAACAGATGTGATCCCTTGCATGAGGTAGCATTGCATTTCAAAACTGATGTAATATTCTTGAGGCTGATGCTTGTAACACCTCTAAAATGTGTCCCCTGGCGGTCTCTGGAAAGTACCAGTAGCTAGTATACATAATGCTAAACATACCTTTGTTTTACCTGGGATAGGTTCTCCAAAATTTCCCTGGCGCCTGAGGTGGTGGCAGCAGAGGTTGCATACTTCCTCCAGTGTTTCCCTGTCCAGCCTGTGTCTGTCAGCAGTTTCTGTGTATTGCAGTCCATGATAAGTCAAACAGGGTCTAAACCCCTTCTTCTTCTTGTCCAAGGTCTAACAGCAGCAGCAGCAGCACCACCAACCTGATTTAAAGCCTGTTGGACATATACTATAAATACTATAATAACAGCAGCAGCAACCCCTTACATGCTTTTTTTTTTTCTAAGTGTAATTGTGTCTGTATTCTAAAGAGATTTGGTGTACAAGGCAAAAGCCTGCACTGAGAGTACACAATTGCTTTATAGCTTCCTGGATAGCTCCACCATAATGGAGTGATTAATTAGCATCTACCTCAACTCCTTCTGCAATCATTAGCATATTGTGCCATTTCTCTTTGTAGAGCTGTTTAATGAATACCAAACAGAGCACTATCAGGAGCTGTTAATGAATCTGGCCAGGTGTCTTCATGTGTTTTTTATTTTAATGTAATTTATATTATAGGATACATGTGTACCAATATAAAATGGCATGAAGGTCAGACTACAGTAAAGATTAGAGTTAGATTTATGGAATATCTAGGGGATATAAAATAAAAACATGAACAATCCATGAGCAGCACATGTATTAGATTATTATGGGGATGGTGTAGTAATATTTTTTTAGTGCATCAACATTACCTAACTTACCCAGTGGAGGAGCTTTATAGGTTTATAGGTTCATAGGTTGATACTAGACTATCTGCCCTAGGGCATTTATAAGCCTAGCCAGAGTGTGTTTGGCTTTCGCCACCCTTTTAGATTAGTTGACTGTGCCTCTGTATAGTAGGTCACAGAAGATAGCCCTTTTAAGGTTAGTTTACTGTGCCTCTGTCTAGTAGGGACACAGAAGAGATCCCAGGGGTAAACTTACGATCTCCCATCCACTCGTCAAGAGTTCTCTTGAAGAGGGTCATTGAGGGGCTCTGCCTAACATAGATTGGGATTTTGTTCCAGAGTGAGGGGAGCCTCTGGGATATGAATCTGTCCCTCCAGCATGTCCTATTTATTTCTGTGCTGAGGTTTAAGTCCCTGGAGCATGTAGCTCTAAGGGATTTGGATTTCCTGAGGTGGAGCATGTCCATTAATTCTGGTTTGGACATGGCTTTATACGTCAGGCACAGATTGCCTCTGAGTAGGCGGTAAGCAACTGAGTAGAGCTGGAGTTTCTTTAGCCTAACTGCGTAGGGCATCTGATTGAGTCCCTTGATCCTCTTGGTGAGGTACTTTTGGGGTCTTTCCAGTTGCTGCAGGTGTCGGGTAAGGTACATCCCAAATGGGGCATTGTATTCAATTATGGGCCTGATGAGTGATGAGTAGAGGGGCACAATGACCTCTCGATCTAGATGTGAACCCTTTTGTGATAAAGTGGGCTATATAGAAGGTCTTTCTAACCACTTTGGCAACGTGATTGTCAAAGGAGAGATTGCTGTCTACTTGGGTCCTCAAATCCCTAATTACTTCTTCCGTACTTAATGGATTACCACCTATGTGGTAATTTGTGGGCACTTTGTTTTTCCCAAAGGGGATGACTATGCACTTTTTGGCATTTAGCTTTAGGCCATGGCTCTGGCACCAATTATCCATATCCATGAGACTCTTTTAGAGGATGCTTGTGTCAGTCGGTGAGTCAATTATGGCACCCAGTTTGCAGTCATCTGCGAACTTGGTCAGCCATAGTCTTCCCATGTTAGCCTGTACCTCAGAGAAATATATACCGAACAAGAGAGGTCCCAGGACTGAGCCTTGTGAGACACCACTTGTAAATGGTTTAGAGTCTGACATGGCACCTGCAATTCTGACCATGTGGGTTCTATCCCTGAGCCAGTTTGCAACCCATCTTTTGACATAGGGGTTGATATTTAAGCTGGTGAGCTTATTTATGATACCTGAGTAGGGTATTGTGTCGAAGACTTTTGCGAGGTCCAGGTAGGCTGTGTGGACTACCTTCCCTTCATCTATGGCCTTGGTGACTGTTTCAAAGAAGTCAACCAGGTCCAAGAGGCAAGATCTGCCCTTAACAAAGCCGAATTGGGTAGGATCCAGTGTTTGGAGGTTCCCAATGTCTTTGTTTATGAGTTCCATGATGATACGCTCCATAACTTTGCAGACCAGGCTAGTCAGGCTTATAGGGCGATAGTTTCCGGGGTTCTTTGTGGCACCACCTTTGTGGAGTGGGACCACTGTTGCTGTACGCCATTCCTTGGGTACATATCCTGTAGTAAGGCTGAGATTGAACAGTGACTTTATGTGAGGGTTCAGTTCTTCTTGGAGATCATGTAAGACGCAGCCCGGGACACCGTCCGGTCCCATTGATGGTGTGTTTTTTGCTTTGGAGAGGGCAGCTGTCACCTGTGCATCTGTGATGTCAGGGAGGCTACACTCTGTTGGGATAGACATTTGCTCTTTTGGGGGGGAAGGGGGGAGTTTGCACTGAACCTGTCTGCCAGGATGTTGGCAATGTATGTGGGTTCAGTGTATTTTTTGTCATTTTGCACTACCTCAGAGCATATCTGGGAGCTGCCACCCAGGTTCCTGACATAACTAAAGAAAGCCTTGTGATTATCTTTAGCTTCTTGTGCAATTTTTCTTTCGAAGCTGGCCTTAGATAATTTTATGAGGGATTGTAGTTTCTTGCTAGTACTGATCAGAGATGCCTTCCCTTTTTGGGATTTTGCTCTATCATGTAGTAGCTTCCTCCTTCTGTTGTATAGCTTATTTATGGCTGGGGTCCACCAGACAGGTCTCCTGCCTTTGGAGGAGTGAGTCTTGGTTTTATTTGGGATAGCACAATCCATGCATTCCTGTAGGTGTCCATAAAATGTGTTTGTAAAGGATTCTGCGGTTTGGGACGTATTTTCCACTGGCCCGGGGGCTTTGAAGGATTTCACCTCAGTTTTGAGAAGTGTGAAGTTTGCTTTTGAGAAGTTCTTCACCGTGGTTTCCTCGGCTGGGGGTGGGGACAGGATATGGATGTCCAGTGAAATTAATTTATGGTCAGATCTTACCAATGAGGGGTATACCTCTGGTATGGAACATAGAGTCCCCATGTTGGTGATGATCAGGTCCAATATGTTTTCCCCTTTTGTGGGAATGGTGACCAGTTATTCCATAGCATTTGAGTTTATAAATTCTAGGAAGCATTGGGCATGGGTGTTGGGGCTTGAGTAGTGCTCCCAGTTTATGTTTGGGTAGTTGAAGTCACCCAATATGATGGTGTTTGTTGAGACCTTCATATTCTCCAGTGTTCTGAGGAAAGCTGAGTGGGGTTCCTGAGTTTGGGAGGGTGGTCTGTAGCAGGCTACAAATTGAAAGGCAGTTTTGCCCACTGTTAGTTGCACATGGATGGTCTCCAATGCTTTGTGCAGTGTCACTAACCTGAAGGTGTGGGTATCTTTGATGAATATGGATACTCCCGCTCCTTTTGTGGTTTGGTCTGAGTTTTGGGGCCAAAAAGCATGGTATGAGGTAAACCTGGTAGTGCTGGGGTGCTCTCGGGGGTCTTGAACCAGGTTTCTGTTACTGCACCGATATCGATATTCTCCATACTGAGGAGAGCCTCGAGTGCATGCATCTTGAGGTTTAGACTTCTGGCATTGAGCAGCATTACCCTTAGTTTCTTTTTCCTTGTGTTGTCTATGGAGGTGGGTTTGTCTTTTGAGCCTTGCCTAAAAAAGGCACTATGAGGGTGGCAAGAGCCTTAGCCAATATTCGAAAGCCCAGGGGTGACAGGTGCAAACCGTCCCTAGCGAAGCAACGTGGCTTGTCGAGCATGTCATCCCAGGCTGACAGACACTGGATCCCCTTTGAATGACACCAATACTTTAGCCAATAGTTAAAATTGATCATTTTGTCTTTATACTGTGGCATCATTCTTGGTGAGGGTAAGATGCTACTCAAGGTCAGGGTCATACCAGCCTGGGCTGTATGATCAGAGAGCTCCTCTATGTCTCTTTTCATGTAGTCCAGGGAGGTACGTCTCAGGTCATTCACACCAACATGGACAATGACGGAGTCAGATTTGTACTTGCTTTGGAGTGACCTGAGTGCTTGTGTTATGTGGCAGATCCTGGCACCCGACAGGCAGCTTACAGTGACCTTCTCCTTGTTCAGCCTGGTGAGTGGGATGTCAGTGTGTCTAACAATAGAGTCACCTATTACAAGTGTATTAGGTGTGTTGTTTAGCCTTAAGAGCTGTGACTGTGTGGCACACTGACTTTGTGAACTATGTGATACGTGGGTATTGTTGTGGGGTAGCGGTTGCTTGGATGTCTGCTTTGGAGGTCTCTGCTGCTTGGGAAGATTTTTATTTAGAGCCTCTGAGTATGTTTTTGTGTGTTTATGTGTTTGGTTTGCTGTTGCGATAGGTCTATGTGAGACTGGATTTGTGATGTGTGTGGTTACCTTCTCCACCTGACTGACTGTGCCAGTACTGGGTTGAGAGAGCTCAGCCTCCAGTTTGGCTATATAGTTGCATCTCTCACATATATTTGAGCTTGTTGGGAGGAGGAGAGGGTGGTCTGTGTACATAAGGCAGTTGTAACATTGCCTCAAGATTCCCAGATTCACCAGCTGGACTGGAGAGTAAACCCAAAACTGACTTTTGGACATGCCAGAATAGTATAAGGAACTACTTTTTGACTGATCAAAAAGGACCAATAAGGAGCCAAGTACTTTAAGGGAGTATAAGAGGGTGTAGTGCTTTAGTTTATTAGTGCTTACTTATAAGATTACTTATACAAGCAACTGCAGGGCTTTAGAATGAAAATAGAGTGCTTACTTTGAGATTTAGAACAGTTCTAAGGGAAAAAGTGAAGAGCAGACTTTGTGGAGCCGGGAATAGTTTAAACCCATTTAAGCGCCGCTGTCCGATGCTGCTCTATTCGCAAAATCGTGCAAAACTGCGCAAATGCGCTTTAAGGGAAGAACTTTTGTCATTAGAAACTAAAATTATATTAAGACATAAAACTTTCCTCCCTTTAAGTTTGAATCATGAAATTAATATTGCTAGTGCTATTTAATGAATAGATAATACATTCATTTAATTATTTAATTATGTGATTAATATTTAGAAGTGAAGTCTATTTCTTGGTGAATCTAATGTAGAATGTCAGATCCCACTGAAGGGGAATGGCCAAGTTATCAGATTGCTTTGTGAATAAAGATCGATGTTGTAGCATTTTATATGGTGTTTTTTTTTTACCTTAGAATGCCACTGTGAAGTAATCTCTTCACAGATCTCAGCATGTCTGTTATGAATGGAGATAGTGTAATCCTCCAAAACACACAGAAACATGACAGGTCTCCTCACAGCCCTTGTTAATATGGACTTCTAACACTCTTTATAGACACACGCACACGCACACGCACACGCACACACACACACACACACACACACACACACACACACACACACACACACACACACACACACACACACACACACACACACACACACACATATACAAGACACCTGCAACAGCTGGAAAGACCACAGAAGTACCTCACCAAGAGGATTACTGGCCTCAAACATATGCCCAATGCAGCCTGACTGAAGAAACTCCAGCTGTACTCGGTTGCATACCGTTTAGTCAGAGGTGATCTCTGCCTGACATACAAGGCTATGTCCAATCCAGAATTGATGGACATGCTCCACTTAAAAAAAAAAAAAAAAAAAATCCCCAAGAGCCACATACTCTGGGGATCTAAACCTCACCACAACGATAAATAGGACATGCTGGAGGGATAGATTCCTGTTCTAGAGACTCCCCATGCTTTGGAACAGGATTCCAATCTACATTAGGCAAAGCCCCTCACTAACACTCTTCAAGAGAAACCTTGATGAGTGGATAGGAAACAGAAAATTTACCCCGGGGATCACTGCAGTGGCTCTGCTGGACAGAGGCACAGGAAACTAATGGCTCTGCTGGACCAAGGCACAGGGAACTAATCTAAGGGGGTGGCGAAAGCCAACACATTCTGGCTAGACTTATAGGTGCCCTTGGGCAGATAGCCTAGTACTTACCTATGAACCTCTGAACCTATATTATATATATATATATCTATATATATATATATATATATATATATATATATATATATAGGTGTAGCACTCCATACTGAACAGCCACAAGGCTGATGTCTGTAACATTGAAAAATGGAACATCAACAATGACCTTGCCATGCTCTGAGGATTAATTTCAGAGTAGGTGAAACCAAACGTAAGCCCTCCCTGCTCCCCCATTTTTCAGTGGAGGCCTAGGGAGAAAAGCTCCACATTTAATTATATACAGGAGAGTTTACACAATAATACAGAGTGTATAAAACAGTAGTAATAAAATAATTAACACATGGTATAATTTTGATGATAATATGGACTACATTTGATAACTACAGTGTCAAATAGTTTTACAGTCATGATTTGAGTATAGGAATAGAAAAGTATAGATATGTAAGTAATAGTATTAGCATTGTGAAAAAGTTAACTTAACTGAGAAAGCGAAGGAGGCAGAAGCCTAAGGTAGGGATAAAGCATGCTACAGTGACACAGAAGGAGTTAGTCTGGTCGAGAGAAGGGGGAAGATAGACTAATGATAGAGTGGAGAAGAGTAGGATTTAGAGGAAGGGTCAGGTTTTGTGGTTAATTGTCAGGGTGCAAGTGCAAATCCAGTGTGAGGAGAAATGAAGTCTGAGGGATTTTTTTAAAGGAAGCAGGATTACTGATAGTTCTGATTGAAGTAGGCAGGTTATTCCATAGCTTGGAGACAGAAAAAGAATGCAGCATTTGGCCAGCTGAGAGCTTGGGTTTGTGAACATTCACTAGCATTTAATTATCAGACCTAAGTTGTCGACTAGGATTGTACATGGTCAGAATGGATGAGAGGGATGGGCAGGCTGCTGGGCTGTAGATGAGTTTAAGGGCAGTGGTTAGTTGTAGATATGTGAGGTGGTAGGGAAATTCAAGCCAATTTAGTTGATGTAGAGAGGAGCAGTGATGGGTGGAGAATTTAGCCTTTGTAACAAATTTGGCAACTTTGTTGTAGATTGAGGCAAGTTTAGTTTTTAGGGGAGGACTGAATATTGGTAAGGATGGGTGCACCATATAAGACAGTTGGAAGCAGATAACCAAAAGCAGGGACCAATGGTGCAAAAACAACCAAGAAACGAAAGAAGGCACCACCAACCAGGAATGAACACGAACCAATAAAGGATCCAAAAACAGTTTATTCCACAAAAGCTAGTACAGTTCCAACACATTTTCGTCATCAACTTCCTCAGTGAATGAAAAGCAACCACTGAACAACCCTATATACACACAAACCTATTAACATCAATTAAATCAATAAATCAATTCTTAAAACAGTTAATCAATTAGTTAATTATTCTAAAATGAACATTTTCACAAAGTAAAATTCATACATTTAATAATTTAATTAAAACCACATCTAATAGTCACACCAATTTTAGAATTCATCCAAAACTTTTAATAAATAAAATAAAATAAAATAAAATAAGAATAAAAACATTTGATTCAGACAATCTTTTAACTTGTAATATAATGTGTTTGTCTCCATCAAGTGGTGGAACTAAATATGGCATTTAAATTAATAAAAAAATGTATGTACATAATCTGTATAAAAGCTTGTAAGAATGAGTTTAAATGATTATTTTGAATTGACTTTAAATGAATGTTTTCACTACATCCTATATATATTAAATTAATGAAACAGTGAAAGAAGTTAAAGTTTGGCAGATCTAATTTTAAGTACAGGTGCAAGAGATACCATTTCATTAAGACCCGGAGGTCTACTAGAATCCAACACAAGTTGCCAATAAAGCTCCCTATACTCAACAAGTGTTTCCTACATACCACCCCTTGGACTCATCTCAACCACTTCCAAAATAAAAAATTGAAAGCCAGATGTTTTACAAGTGGTGGTGTGCTTGTATAGTGCATTTTTCTCATGTTTTGTTCTTATTTCATATAGATGCTCGTAGATCCTCTGTTTTAATTTCCTTTCACTTTTCCCAATGTAAAATGATTCACATACCTTGCAAGTTGTTATGTAAACAATTCCTTTGGTGTTACAGTTAGCATAAGTATTCAACATTAATTTCTTTTTCCTAGAATTTAAATAAATAAAGTCTCCTGTTGATAAAAATGTACAATAATTACAACACCCACATTTATATAAACCCTTCTTCTCTTTTTTATCACTCAATATATTACCTTGATCTGAGCCCCTCTCTAATATATTTTTAATGGTGTTACATTTTCTGTATGTGTAAACCAGTTCTTTTTCAAAAATATACTTCAAGTCTGACATTTTTGAAAAGTTATTCCATTCTTTATCAAAGATTTTCTTGATGCCTCTAGAATTACCGTCGTAGGTTGTAATCAAACTAGATGTGTAATCTTCTTTTGGTTTGGTTACTTCTTTTGTTCCATCCAAGATTTGAGTTTTACCTAAAATAGGGGCAAATCTATCATTTCTGTTTTTACACACTTCTTCTGAAATTTTATCAAAAAATTCCCCAGGATATCCTCTGTTTAAAAACAGTTCTCTGAGTGTTCTTACCTCACTTAAAAACACCTCATCTTCAGAGGTCATCCTGCTTAACCGTACTAACTGTCCCTTTACCACCCCTTTTTTCTGATGTGGTGGATGGGAACTAGTATAGTACAAATAAGAGTTGGAAAAGGTTTCTTTCCTGTAAACCTTAGATGCAAAATGACCATTGTTTTTGGTAATGTGAACATCAAGGTAAGTTAGTTCATGTTGATTAAAATTGAAAGTAAACTCAAGAAAATCTGTAGTGTTGTTCACATATTCTACTAACTTATCAAAGTTTTCATGTTCGCCAATCCATAAAAAACATAAATCGTCCAGAAATCGACCATATAAAATCCAATAACCCTGGTAGGGTGAATTCAAAAGATATTTATTTTCCCAGTCATGATTTGAGTATAGGAATAGAAAAGTATAGATATGTAAGTAATAGTATTAGCATTGTGAAGAAGTTAACTTAACTGAGAAAGCAAAGGAGGTAGAAGCCTAAGGTAGGGATAAAGCATGCTACAGTGACACAGAAGGAGTTAGTCTGGTCGAGAGAAGGGGGAAGATAGACTAATGATAGAGTGGAGAAGAGTAGGATTTAGAGGAAGGGTCAGGTTTTGTGGTTAACTGTCAGGGTGCAAGTGCAAATCCAGTGTGAGGAGAAATGAAGTCTGAGGGATTTTTTTAAAGGAAGCAGGATTACTGATAGTTCTGATTGAAGTAGGCAGGTTATTCCATAGCTTGGAGACAGAAAAAGAATGCAGCATTTGGCCAGCTGAGAGCTTGGGTTTGTGAACATTCACTAGCATTTAATTATCAGACCTAAGTTGTCGACTAGGATTGTACATGGTCAGAATGGATGAGAGGGATGGGCAGGCTGCTGGGCTGTAGATGAGTTTAAGGGCAGTGGTTAGTTGTAGATATGTGAGGTGGTAGGGAAATTCAAGCCAATTTAGTTGATGTAGAGAGGAGCAGTGATGGGTGGAGAATTTAGCCTTTGTAACAAATTTGGCAACTTTGTTGTAGATTGAGGCAAGTTTAGTTTTTAGGGGAGGACTGAATATTGGTAAGGATGGGTGCACCATATAAGACAGTTGGAAGCAGATAACCAAAAGCAGGGACCAATGGTGCAAAACAACCAAGAAACGAAAGAAGGCACCACCAACCAGGAATGAACACGAACCAATAAAGGATCCAAAAACAGTTTATTCCACAAAAGCTAGTACAGTTCCAACACATTTTCGTCATCAACTTCCTCGGTGAATGAAAAGCAACCACTGAACAACCCTATATACACACAAACCTATTAACATCAATTAAATCAATAAATCAATTCTTAAAACAGTTAATCAATTAGTTAATTATTCTAAAATGAACATTTTCACAAAGTAAAATTCATACATTTAATAATTTAATTAAAACCACATCTAATAGTCACACCAATTTTAGAATTCATCCAAAACTTTTAATAAATAAAATAAAATAAAATAAAATAAGAATAAAAACATTTGATTCAGACAATCTTTTAACTTGTAATATAATGTGTTTGTCTCCATCAAGTGGTGAAACTAAATATGGCATTTAAATTAATAAAAAATGTATGTACATAATCTGTATAAAAGCTTGTAAGAATGAGTTTAAATGATTATTTTGAATTGACTTTAAATGAATGTTTTCACTACATCCTATATATATTAAATTAATGAAACAGTGAAAGAAGTTAAAGTTTGGCAGATCTAATTTTAAGTACAGGTGCAAGAGATACCATTTCATTAAGACCCGGAGGTCTACTAGAATCCAACACAAGTTGCCAATAAAGCTCCCTATACTCAACAAGTGTTTCCCACATACCACCCCTTGGACTCATCTCAACCACTTCCAAAATAAAAAATTGAAAGCCAGATGTTTTACAAGTGGTGGTGTGCTTGTATAGTGCATTTTTCTCATTTTTTGTTCTTATTTCATATAGATGCTCGTAGATCCTCTGTTTTAATTTCCTTTCACTTTTCCCAATGTAAAATGATTCACATACCTTGCAAGTTGTTATGTAAACAATTCCTTTGGTGTTACAGTTAGCATAAGTATTCAACATTAATTTCTTTTTCCTAGAATTTAAATAAATAAAGTCTCCTGTTGATAAAAATGTACAATAATTACAACACCCACATTTATATAAACCCTTCTTCTCTTTTTTACCACTCAATATATTACCTTGATCTGAGCCCCTCTCTAATATATTTTTAATGGTGTTACATTTTCTGTATGTGTAAACCAGTTCTTTTTCAAAAATATACTTCAAGTCTAACATTTTTGAAAAGTTATTCCATTCTTTATCAACGATTTTCTTGATGCCTCTAGAATTACCGATGTAGGTTGTAATCAAACTAGATGTGCAATCTTCTTTTGGTTTGGTTACTTCTTTTGTTCCATCCAAGATTTGAGTTTTACCTAAAATAGGGACAAATCTATCATTTCTGTTTTTACACACTTCTTCTGAAATTTTATCAAAAAATTCCCCAGGATATCCTCTGTTTAAAAACAGTTCTCTGAATGTTCTTACCTCACTTAAAAACACCTCATCTTCAGAGGTCATCCTGCTTAACCATACTAACTGTCCCTTTACCACCCCTTTTTTCTGATGTGGTGGATGGGAACTAGTATAGTACAAATAAGAGTTGGAAAAGGTTTCTTTCCTGTAAACCTTAGATGCAAAATGACCATTGTTTTTGGTAATGTGAACATCAAGGTAAGTTGGTTCATGTTGATTAAAATTGAAAGTAAACTCAAGAAAATCTGTAGTGTTGTTCACATATTCTACTAACTTATCAAAGTTTTCATGTTCGCCAATCCATAAAAAACATAAATCGTCCAGAAATCGACCATATAAAATCCAATAACCCTGGTAGGGTGAATTCAAAAGATATTTATTTTCCCAGTCATGATTTGAGTATAGGAATAGAAAAGTATAGATATGTAAGTAATAGTATTAGCATTGTGAAGAAGTTAACTTAACTGAGAAAGCGGAGGAGGCAGAGGCCTAAGGTAGGGATAAAGCATGCTACAGTGACAACAGAAGGAGTTAGTCTGGTCGAGAGAAGGGGGAAGATAGACTAATGATAGAGTGGAGAAGAGTAGGATTTAGAGGAAGGGTCAGGTTTTGTGGTTAACTGTCAGGGTGCAAGTGCAAATCCAGTGTGAGGAGAAATGAAGACTGAGGGATTTTTTTAAAGGAAGCAGGATTACTGATAGTCCTGATTGAAGTAGGCAGGTTGTTCCATAGCTTGGAGACAGAAAAAGAATGCAGCATTTGGCCAGCTGAGAGCTTGGGTTTGTGAACATTCACTAGCATTTAATTATCAGACCTAAGTTGTCGACTAGGATTGTACATGGTCAGAATGGATGAGAGGGATGGGCAGGCTGCTGGGCTGTAGATGAGTTTAATGGCAGTGGTTAGTTGTAGATATGTGAGGTGGTGGGGAAATTCAAGCCAATTTAGTTGATGTAGAGAGGAGCAGTGATGGGTGGAGAATTTAGCCTTTGTAACAAATTTGGCAACTTTGTTGTAGATTGAGGCAAGTTTAGTTTTTAGGGGAGGACTGAATATTGGTAAGGATGGGTGCACCATATAAGACAGTTGGAAGCAGGAATGATAAGGCAAGAGCCTTTGTAGCAGAGAAGCTGAGAAAGTGGTTTTGAATATAAAGGACTCCTAGCTTTTGATGGGTTATTTTGATGTTACTATAGATATGAAGGTAAAGGTTAATTTATCATCAATGATGACTCCAAGCAATTTGGTACTAGGGACAACTTCTATAATAGTATTATTTTCGGAGCGAACAGAGAATTCAGATTTGCCAATTGGGTTGGATCTTTTGGGGATAAATATTAAGAGTTTAGTTTTGTTGGGGTTGAGGGCAAGATGGTTTTGTGACATCCAGGTTTCAGTTGAGGTGAATGCTTCTTGGGCTAGCTGCTGTAGTACAGAGGCAGATTTAGTGAAGCAGATAATAGTAGAATCATCTGCGCATTGGATAACAGTATTGTGGGTGAAGTAGTATGGAAGTCATTGAATATACTGAATAGAAGGGGACCCAGTATAGATCCCTGGGGTACCCCTGTATTAGTACTGATGAATGGGGAGGAGGAGTGCTGCCAAATGGTAGGTTGTTGCTGGGTGCTGAGATAGTTAGAAAATTAGTGAAGGGTAGGGGGAGAGATGCCAAGCTTGGTGAGTGTGGTAAGTAAAAGGGAGTGGGAAAATGTGCTGAATGCTTTAGATAGATCAAGAAAGAGTGCAGAGACTAAGAAGGTATCATCACAAGCTTTGTTGACTGTATCCAGGAAGGAGATTAGAGCAGTGTTAGTGCTGTGTCCTGATCTAAAGCCATGTTGAGTGGGGGAAAGAGTTGGTGTTTGACCAGGTGACTAAGCAGCTGAGTATTAATGCACTTCTCAAGTATTTTTGAAATGGGGGAAGAATGGCGATAGGTCAGAAGTTTGAGATGTCAGAGTTATTGCCCCCTTTGTGAAGTGAGATAACATATGCTTTTTTCCAGATGTCAGGTGAGTATGATTTCTGAATGGACCTGTTAATGAGAATACTGATGGGGTAAGTTATAGAGGGGGATGATAGTTGTAAGGCTTCTGCAGGTAAGTTATCTGGGGCATTAGTGCATGGTTTTACTTTATGAAGGAGTTTTTGTATGGTTGAAGTAGGTAAGGGAGAGAGTGAGAAAGTGGGTATAGGAGTAGATGGGGTATGTACTAATGGAGGTTGTAATGGGTCTATGTTGATTGGTGGGAAGGTGGTAGTAAGCCTGGCAATGGTGTCAATGAAATAAGAGCTAAAGAGTGAGGCTAACTCAGAGGGTGTTATTTCTGGGTTTGGGCAAGGATTATGGTTAGTTCCTGTATGAAATAGGGAGTTGACTTCACCCCAAAACTTTTTGGGGGTTTGTCTATGTTGATTTTGGAGGTTTTGGAAGTGTTTCTTTTTGTTTTTGAGAACTAATCATTTAGCCTGATTGCAAAGTTGTTTATATTGCATGAGTTAGTGGGAGTTTTGATTTTCAGCCAGATTTTCCAGGCTTTGTCCCTAGTGGACATGATTTTCTTTTTAGTTGGAGAGAGGCAAGGTTATTTAGGATCTTAAGAAATATTAAGTGGGAGACATCATTTTAGTGGACTCCAGTTAGTACTATGCAAAATGTCGTTAAAGCTAACTGGTAAGAAATGGGATAAGTCTCGACTTTATATTGATGAATGTTTGGTATGGAGGTGGGCTTACATATTATGAATGCTGGAGAGCAGTCACTTATACTATTTGGGAGTGTACCAGATGAGGTGGTTTTATTTGGATCAGAAACCATGATCCAATCCAGGATAGAACCTTTGCTATTCTTATTGTCAGGTCTGGTCATATCAGAGATTATTTGAGTATAAATGTGAAGGTTGATGTCTGAAGAGGGGTTGTTATTGGAGATATCTAACCAGTTTGTGTTAACATCACCTAGGATGACTGTTTCATTTTTTATATTGTTGGTTGTCCAGGCAAGAATATCTTTGAGAATAGAAATATTGTTTCCTGGGGGAATGTATATGACTATGATGTAAAGGCTTTTGCAGTTGTTCAGTTTTAGGAAGCTAATAATTAATTCTGTGGTGGAAATAAAGGGAATAGGCTTTGAGTATAGAATCGTTGTAAAGGTGCTTGGATATAATAAAGTGATGCCTCTGCCTTTTTTGTGAAGTCTATCATTTCTAAGGCATGAATAATTTGGGGGTAGAAATTCAGGGTCCTTTATATATGGTTTCAGCCAGGTCTCTTTTACGGCTGTGAAGTCTGGTTTATGTTGACTTAACCATGCATGCAGATGGGGGGATTTTATTTCTTATGCTTTGGATATTGATGATGGTGAAATTTAGGGATTTTGAGCAGTTTGGGGTATTAAGAGATGATCAGAAGAATAGGAATATTAAATGCCGTGGACATCTGATTTTGCATTATGTGAAATAATGTTGAAAAGCTAAAAATGCAATATTACCGCATACGAAGGAGATAAAGTGGAAAAGAGGACAGGTTGTGCTACAAACTGAGATCCTTAGATTCCACAGTAGAGAGTGAATTGTACCTGAAGAGATGAAATGTACCTGCAACTGCACATCTATCCCTGAGTCTGGGGTGCAGCCATAGATAACACCACGTGGCCTCAAAAATGACCAAGAGGAACAGATGTGATGAGAGAATACCATATGGTAATCCTCATTGAAGACTGACCAAAATATAGACATCAGTGTCAGAGAGATACCAAATATGGCTGGGAGTGCCATATGAAAAGTGGGGAATACTATTAGGACAATGTCTAGAAAGGAAGTATCTGATTAATGCAGGTGTGTATATGGTAATACATGCTATATATGGGAGAAAAGCACAGTAGCAAGAGAAGGAGGGCTCTAAAGGTTACCATGTCTGCATAGGTAACGTGATGAGATGTAACCAATGACAAGTTAAAGATGGAACATGTTGAAACATGGAATAAACATGAGCTGCTACTGCATACAGACCATATTTTCACTGGAATACACTGCAAATTTCCCTTTGATTTCTGCTGACCATTCTTCCTGTGGAAGTACTTGACTGAAACTTACGTGTTCAAAACTAATTTTTCTTGATCAAAGAATAAAGCAAATTATTTATTTATGATTACCAAACCATATTTTTGTAAACTTTCATTAGTAAATAATTCAGATGAAAAAAAAAGACATTTAGTAGCACTGAAAATGTTGCTTCGGTGACTATTCTCCAAGATAAAAATGATTGCTAACAGCATATCTAAGAAGGTGTTCATTTAAACAGATCTATACAAAAAATCATCTAGATTAATGTCACAGTAAGAATTAGCTAAACGGATGACCCAAGAGTGCCTAAAATTATGCAGATGTATGTTATGATATATTACATGCAGAAAGTCATACATGGTATGTGACTAGATGTAAACAACATGGAAAATTTAGAGTAATACACTTTACTTATTTAGAGACAAAATAAGATATTATTAGGTTATAGTATTTGTTTGTGATGGGGTTGTGGGAGAATAGGCAATGCAAAGCTGAAAGTAATTATGCCAAGTGAGTAAGCACAAACTGCCTGTCTGCTCTGTTGCACACCTGGGTTCAGCTAGCAGTCTGGGTGTCAGACGTGTGGCTATAGGTGGGAGAAAATTGAACAGATAAGTATCACCTTGCTTTTCTGAGTGAATGAGTGAGGGGAAAGTGTATTGTTGTGTTCAGCCTCTAAATAAGGACAGAAGTAGCAGACTGGGTCATCTCACAGATTAAGTTGTTTGCTTAACTCATTCATACCTACAGCATTAATCAGCCTATGATTAGATACACACCTATAGCTTTGGTTGTATGCTTGCCTAGTATCATTTAACTCTCCAGGGTTTTAAAAGCCAACCAGACAAAATGTTATTGTTACACTCTAGCTTAAATTCACCACTGAAACTGTAGCATTTAGTACCACAATTGAACAGCTTAAAGGTGCAATAATTATTTAAACTGAACAAGTAAGGCAAAAAAGCTGTTAGCTTAATTTAAAATGCTCCTCTCACATTTAAATGTTACTCTGATTTGCAGATCAAGGCACTTACTATCCAGTCTACCAGTCCTCAAGAATGTGACACCTAATTAACTGAGAGCTGTTACATTTTAATGAGTTGACCAAGGGAGTGGTCTGATGCATAGGGGACCCATTTCAGACACAGACCAAAGATAATTAAACATGTGACAAGTTTTAGACAGGAGGAGTACAGTGTACATAAATGAAATAATCAATGTTTTTGCAAATATTGACCATGCTATAAACATTATACATTTTAAGAAAATAATAATGCTTAAAATGATAGTCTATAATAGCAAACATTAGAATGAATACATGAAATAATAAATGAATACATACACTGTTCACAGGAATGAAAACAGTAGCCTTTAGTCTGAGACTTATGAAATGTAAATGGGGATTTGGTTCTGGAAAAACTTTGTTGATTCACTGAAGTTTTTCTCAGTATATAGTGCATCTGGACTTGATTAACCATTTGTTTAAACCGTTCCACCATTTAATTCAGCTTTCAGTCTGTTTCTAGCTTCACAAAGACTCTTTTAGAAATTTTAGAAGGGGAGTGGTCGAATAGTGTAACAGAGTGGAAACATATCTTTAGACACCTAAGGAATCATCTGTTTATCAAATTGAATAATTGTATCATGTCATCTTTCCTTTATATATTTTTTTTACATTCCGGCAGCATTCCATGAAATATTACACTATAAACTGTATTACATATCTCCTTTGGTACCATATGTAAAAGTAACATACAGAAGAGGAAGGAAACTGCAGACGTTTGTCTTACCTGCGTGTATCTTCTGTGACTCAGTAGTCTGTTTATTGGAATTGTCAGCTGTGAACTGTATTCTCCAACCACAACAACCACATTCCCAGAAGACTTACATTGGTAATTAGGAATGGGTGTGCTTCCAGTGAGGATTCTCATACAGGATTCAATGGCACCCGAGGGTTTGCTACAGGAATCAAATATCCTGAATCCCATGGTGATATTAGGCAGCAGAGTAGGACTTCTGTTGATTTCATTAATTGCAAAGACCATACCTTTAATCCACCGGTAAGATCTCAAATCAAGTCTAGACAGATATGACCAGAAATTTAAAAAAATATTGTTATATAAATACAACTTGAGATATGTACCATTGTTTAATTAAACTACATTTCAAAGTACAAAATGTGCTTTGCTGTTATTGTAAGATCATCTCCATGTAATGTTACAGTATAGTCATATATTCATTCTAGTTAGATTGAATTTATCACTCATGTAGAATCGTGTTAACTAATCATACATCATCTAATGGGTCCACCTGAGGATGTGTTCCACCCTTATGCAACTGCTATACCTATATCTATCCTGTCCGTCTTTCTCAGATAGCTCAGACCTCTCCCTTAGTGGCTCAGGAATTGTGTTCCAGGATCCTACATCCTAGCTATAACATAATATTCACTTAAATACATTTTATACCCTGTCAACTGCAGTGCTTATCTACTTCAGTCCTTAGCCTTCCTCTTCACCTACAGCCCTCACAGTTTATCACTGCACTCTGATGTGTCCATCTAATATGCCCTAACCTGCCACTGTACTGCAACAAGTTGTTTAAATTAATGTTTAGATTTCAGCCTTTCTGCTCCCCTCACCAAGTTAACAGCTCCACATATTATGCTTTCCATTGGTCTAATTTCCAGTTCTCTGTTCACATGTGTCAATAGGGATGCAATGTGTCGCAGACTAACTACACTAATTTATGTACATAGTTCCCCACCTGTAGGACAAAGTACACTTTCACCTTTCTTACCACCATAGCATATTGCCTTGCATTGTGTGATTAAACTCTAAAGTGTGCTTTAATTTGGATTATTAAGCACTGGGT
Source organism: Protopterus annectens (assembly GCF_019279795.1). Classification (NCBI taxonomy): domain Eukaryota; kingdom Metazoa; phylum Chordata; order Ceratodontiformes; family Protopteridae; genus Protopterus; species Protopterus annectens. The sequence goes on from NC_056727.1 coordinate 1,256,661,716, forward strand.
TTGTATGATCAATAGATACTTTTTTCCTGTGTCATGTATTTGAATCCCCCAAAATATATACAGTATAGTGCATCTTCCTGTTTTTTTGTTGTACTTCATTAAATCTTTCCTACCACCAGTTTTCCCATATGCATACCTCAGTGGTTCTCAGTGGTATGTACCAAAGACCACCTACCACCAATCGTTTCATATGCATACCTCAGTGGAACTCAGTGGTATGCACCAAAGGCCATCTTACCACCAATCATCCTATATGCATGCCTCAGTGGCTCTCAGTGGTATACACCAAAGGCCATCTGCCACCAATCATCCCAAATGCATACCTCAGTGGAACTCAGTGGTATGCACCATAGGCCACCTCTCACCAATCTTCCCATATGCATACCTCAGTGGAACTCAGTGGTATGCACCAAAGGCCACCTACCACCAATCATCCCATATGCATACCTCAGTGGAACTCAGTGGTATGCACTATAGGCCATCTACCACCAGACATCTCACTTGTATGTCTCAGTGAAACTCAGTAGTATGCACCTAAGGTCATCAGAACAACCTAGGTGTTATGAAGAAACAAACAGGCTGATTGTGCTCTTCAGTCCATTTTTTTTAATTTTACTTACTTTTGTTTGCCTTATTTGCTTCACTAGGTCTGTGGTTTATTTTCAGTGGTGACACAAGAAAGTATTTAAACAGATAAAGAAAATTTGGTTAAAATATTAAGAGTAGTTTTCCTACTTTTTTGATATTTTTCTGAATTTTAGAACTATTTCATTGTATACTTTATATTGGTTGAAGAGAAATGCAACTGTTATGTGAGTTTAAGACAACTACTGTATAGCTTTCTAAACCTATGTAGTACTATGAAGCCTGTATAAGTTATTTATTTTCTTAACTTATGCAAAGCAGTGATCTTACTGGACCATTTACTGGCTCACTCAAGGAATGTTACTAAAGTAAGAACAATACAAAAGAAACATGCTGAACAACAACTATGCATTTGATAACAGGGGCAGTGCAACAGAATTATAGGCAAAACAAAAATAGGATACCGTATATAAACCTTTATTATTAAACCCCCCAAAATGTAAATTTTTCTGTAGCACACTATTTCAGGAATAATGTAATATGAAAAAATCCGATTATATAATAACATAAATTAAATGTTAAATAAAACTCTCCTACTAACTAAATTTCAAACTTTTGTTCTTCAAAATATTTATATCAGTGCTACTTTTCCATTTGTGAATATAAATGGAAAACTATCAGTGCTAGTTTTCTATTTCTATTCACAAATTTACTCAAAAATATTAATCTCTGCCAAAACTTCTAAAATCTGAAAATTTGAATGTAAGTACTTTATTTTTTTATTCAAATATTTTTATTAAGAAACAAAATAATTTGTAATATGAAAACAATATATAAAACAAGATACATCATTTTGAATAAGAATAAGACAACACATTAGCTATTTACATTAATTACAAAGGCCTGATAAAAAATCATAAATATTACAAGATAGTAAAGTAAATTTATATAAAAATCATAAGGTATTTCAAACAGAGTAAGAGTCCATTGGGAAAGTCTCAATAAGAGGTGAAACCTTAATCCAGGGGTTGTTGATAAAACTCTTCAGATGTGTTCTAAGTTCTTTTGTTCTGGTTTCTTTATCAATTCTTTTAACAGAGACAGAAAATCTTCAAAACTTGGAGACATCATAGCATTCCATTTTCTTGTGATGCATTTCATAGCTACTGCTAGAATTGTCCATAAGAGGTAAGAGTTGGATTTGTTCATAATAAAGCCTTCATTAACTTGTTGTTTTGGTTAAAGAGAAATTATCTGAAAACAAGGCTGAAAAAATTCTTCCATGTCTTTCCAGAAATGTTTTAAATTATGTCAGTCATAAAAGATATGAAACTACTCTGCTTTACAAGAAGTTTAACACCTACAACAAATAATATTATTAGATTTTTTTTAATTTTGCAATTTTATCATGGGTTAAGAATGCTCTATGTAAAACCTTCCATGTGAATGCACTCCAGTATTGACCCCAGGAAGTAGGTTTTACAGAAGATAGTAGTTTGGCTTTCTCTGCCTGAGAATAATTTGGAGAAAGATCGCTGGTCATTGCATTCTATTGTTTAATAGTTAGGGTGGTCTTATAATTTATTAAAATACTATATAATTTGGATACTAAATTGCCAAATTTGAAATTATTGTATAATATTTAAGCTATATAAAAAACTACAGGAGGTTGGTTCAAATATGATGAATTCTTAATAATTCTACATAGATCTTGTGAGTAAGTTATTACAGTTTGTAGTAGTAACCAATCTTGTGATGACAAATTATGTTACTTCATGATTTGTTGAACGTAATTTTTTAAGGTATTTAATACAATATTGCAAACATATAAAATTTTGTTCTCCCATTTATTAAAAAAGTTAAATGTAGCTTTCTGAATTTCTTTTTTTGTGATTCTGAAAGGAACCAATAAACCAAGCCACATTTTAACATCTGCATTAGAATTTACTATTTTCCTAAAGTTGTTAAAGATGTTATTTAAAAGATTTAAATTTGTAGGTTTTGTTACATTATACTGAATGGTATGGCATAGAAAATGAAAAAAATTATTGGAAAGATTACTGAAATAATTTTTGATGATATGCACTTTCTTTTACAATTATAGCTAAATGAAGGGATTTCCAATTAGAACTATAGTTTGGATCAATCTAATTCCAGATATTTTTAACTAATGATACTTTGATGTAGGTGTCAATGTCTATAAAGTTTATGACACCACTATCCCACAACCTAGTGTAGTGTATATAATCAATCCTGTTCTTATTAGGATATCATAAAAAGTTCATTCAAATTTTATTTATGTGTCTAATGAAATTGTTTCCAGGACTGGTATCAAGTGCCAAAACAATGTGCAGAATCTTGGTAGAAGGGTCATCTTTAACAACTGCAACCTATTTTCAAAAGAAAAAAAACATATTATTCTGTTTGCTTATATTAGTATTTACTAAAGATACTATATTTTGGTAATTCATTTCTTTCATCTTTTCTATGGTGTTACTCAAGACTATACCTAAATAGTTTAGAAAGCTTACCTGTTCTCCTACTTTGACTGACTGATTGAATTCTTCCTTTATTATCGAGGATGATATGTTTACATTTCTATTTATTAAAAAAGTGACCTGATTTTTTTTAAAACAATTTATTATTGCATCTAATTCAAGTAAGTCTGTGTCTGACTTAGATAAAGTTACTAAGATATCAACAAAAAAGAGCTATTTTAGAATTATTCTGGTTATAAATGCTGATACCTTGATTTTTGGATTATTTCTTATTAATGATGCTAAAACAACCATAACAAAGGCAAATAAGATAGGGGATAGTGGGAAACCATGTTTAGTGCCTTCAGTTATGGTGATGTATTTTGATATGAAAGGACCCAGTTTGACATAAGCTATCTTTGTAGATGGGACTTATAATGATGAAAGACAATGGAAATGCTGATGCATTTAGCACTCCAAAATGATAATCCCATTTGACAGAATCAAAGCCTTTTCTATATCTAAACTGACCAGCAGAGCTTCTTTGTCTTCTCTGTTTAGAAATTCAGTAAGAGTTAGGATTCTTTTGATATTGTCATGAGTATGTCTTTTGTACATAAATCCAATTTGATCATTATGTATCATTTCTGAAAGTGGAACTTTCATTCTGTCAACAAGTATGGACATGAAACTCTTATAGCCATTATTTGAAAGAGAAACTGGTCTGTATTATTTACATAGTTGTGGATATTTGTTGGTTTTAAGGATGGGAGAGATCGAGTATCTCCAAGAAGGTGGAATCACATTTATAAATAGTACTTCAATCAAAGTTTTGTGAAGTAGAGCTAAAGTAGAAGCTAAGATAAAAGATAAAATCCACATAGTTAAGGTGGCAAGTTTCTCCTCAGAAAACCTGAAGATAGCATGTGGTCTGCTTCAGGACTAAGTACCAAGGCGCCTCCTCTTTAGGATTTATTTTTAGATCTTTAGACTAAGAGCCTTCTTCTCCTTTTGGCTTTTCCCATTGGGGTTGCCACAGTGGAACAACAGTCTGCAGAATGATTGGCACTGGATTTTTATGGTGTCGAGTTGCCGGCCTGGTGCCCAACCTTCCACACAAGGCACATACACACACACACACACACACACACACACACACACACACACACACACACACACACACACACACACACACACACACACACACACACACACACACCTTGAGCCAATTTAGAGTGTCCAATCCACCTACAGCATCTCTTTTGGAATGTGGGAGGAAACCAGAGCACCCAGAGAAAACCCACACAACCACAGGGAGGATATGCAGGCTGCACACAGAAGGCACCCCACCCAAGAATCAAACTGGAAAACCTCCTGCTGTGAGGTGGCATCCTTAACCTAAGCATGACTGCATCCACCCTCAAGACCTAAAATTGTCCTGTGTTGGTTTGCTTGATATTTTCTGTTATAACAAGATGCAACTGCAAGTGATAGTGAGTAAAGGAAGTCCAACCTTTGTGTGACTGGCACAGCTGGCATAGTAGGTCAGAGTAACAGTGATAGTGAGTAAAGGAAGTCCAAACTTTGTGTGACTGGCACAACTGGCATGGTAGGTCAGAGTAACAGTGATAGTGAGTAAAGGAAGTCCAACCTTTGTGTGACTGGCACAGCTGGCATGGTAGGTCAGAGTAACAACCTTATCATACCTAATATTTATTGTCTGAGTTATTTTTTCCATAGAAGTTGACTTACAATCTCCGAATTATGTGGTAACTGATTATAATTATCCCTTTCCTTCCAAGGAAATACCTAAAAACAAAGTGGTCTTGCCACTGCAGCCAACCACTCTGAAACCACAATCCTTTCACCTATTTCACCACCTCACTCTTAATGTATCTCTAACACTATTCCTCTGCCTCTTCTACCTCTTCCCTTCCTCTATCTCCAACCACTCTTAATTCTTACAGTCTCAAAACAACCTACCTGCCTAGTCTGTCTGCTATACTCTACCTCCCCTACATCCCCTACTAGCCATTCTTACTTTCCTTTCTTGTTTCCAAACTCCTATACAACTAGATCCTACCCACTTTTAATAAGCATCTGCCTAACTATTAACTCATTTTGCTCTAAGAAGCTTAAATAATATTGTAACTAGTCACATTTTCTTCTGCTAATTGTTTAAAACCTTGTTTGTAACAACTCACATACTTGTCTGCCAATTGTTAATACTCTGTATAATTGAATTGCCTGAGGAGTTTTTTCTCTCTCCAGGTCTCTGCTTGTAAGATCCTATAGCTGATTGTCACTACAATGCTACTAAAATTTAATAAATTGTTTTCTAGTCCTGAGGAGCTTTTCTTCCCAGGTCACTGCTGAAAATGAGCCTAAAGCTCAGCCAGACTAACCCGGTTAACAAATGTAAAATAAATAAAAATGATTATCCTTTTCTTTTAGAATTCTTTGTTTGTTTGTAGCTGGAATTGGATTCCATAAATGAGTATGCCAAACACAAGCATCTTGTACAGTGTACTAAATGTTATGTATATTTAAAAGTAACACCTGATAACACTGGTGATCTGTGCTCCTCATGTCAAACGTTGGATGGTTTGATTACCATGACTAGAGGTAAATCTAGACCTACTGACGACAGTTGTACTTACTCAATCGGCACAGCTTGGAGAACTGTTGTTACATGAATTAATGACTGGACTGATGAGATAAATAACATTAGGCAAAGTGCAAATACAACATATTTAGTAAAGGAAATGTTCATGTTCAGTAAACAACACTCAACCCCCACTAAACAGGATACTACCAATGATAACTTTGGAATTCATGGTACAAGTATTCAGCAATCATCATAACAAATAATAGGGAAGAAAAAAGAAACTGTTTAATGTCTATAAGGCAAAGAGAATACATAGTAAAATGACACTGCTTTGGTAGATAACGCACAGATTACAGGAAGTGATAGAAAACTTTCAGTCTACAGAAAAAGGAATCATTTTCCAAAAGAAACGGTAGAAAAATAGAGGCAAGGACCAGGTGAACAGGAAGAAATCAACATTGAACTTGGAAGGATTGAAGAACATTACTGTAACAAAAAAGAGGACAAAGGACAAAAGTGAAAATGTGGTTCAGGCAGTGGATGCACAAAGCCAGCTGGATGAGAATTATATGCTTGCAAATATAATAAACAATGAAAACAGTGGGAGTATTAAGATTAATGGTGATGAAGATTATTGTTTTGTAACAATTGATAGAGCAGATATTGCTGAATTAAAAGATGAAACTTCAGATCTGGTCAGAGATGATAATCTGTTACTGGAGATTCAGTAATTAGAGGGAACTGACAGTTACATTTGGGGAGACGATAATAAACATTTAATGGTGTTGTGCTTGTCAGGAATAAACAGACAGGATGTGAGAAAGGCCTTAGAACACCTTAATGTAAGGAAGTATGGATATGTTGTCATTCACGACATTACAAATGATCTCGTCTGCAAGGACTCTCTGTTAGTAGGGAACTTACAGCCCTCTTAGCATAGCTTGTACAGGTGTTAGGATGTATTTTTCATAAACTACATATAAAAAACAAGTGTCAGGTCACTGTGAATGAAAGAGAGTTTTGGGGTAAATACATGAAATGTCTCATTTTAATGAATTGAAGTGTGTAGAGCAATTGACACAGCTTATAAAACTGCTTAATTTTGGGCAGACATGTTCAAATAGGCATGCACTTGTCAATATTAGGGAAGAGAATTTTTGCATTAGATATATTGCAATATCTGACAAACACAAGACAGGATTTTTGCCAGGTCAGAAATTTAACATTTGACAGCTGACAACATTTGATGAGTCTCTGATGGTTGTTAATTCTAGAACATTAGTAATAAAGTTTTTTTTATTGGTGATGTTACTGTTTGTGAAACATGTTTAAAGAACAATGACTGAAAACCAGTTCTCTCAGCATATAAATTATTTTACTGTAACATACATTGTAACAAAAAAACAAGTGGAGGTGTTATGATAAGGATTAAAGATTGATATCAGACTTGTAATTATTACATGTTGTGTGGTAACACCAGTGCTGTAGATTGTGTAACTTTGAAAATAAAGACAACCCTGGAACATATAACAATTGTTGGAGTATATAGACAACCAAAGTCAAGTGCTGATGACCTAGAGGAATTCATACATTTCTCAAATGAAACACAGGAAGGAATAATAAAAATACCCGAGGAATTAAAAAAAAAAGAAAAAGAAAAAATAATGGCTTACCAGAAACAGACTGAAGTAATATTGATTTAAAAACATTTGTAAGGAAATTATTTACTACGTATGTTCAGGAACAACAATTGCCTCAGACTGTAAAAAAGGCTACCAGGGAATTGAATATACTATACATCGTTTGCTTCCCTAGATAATTCTGCTAAAATGAAATTTTAACCAATGCACTGAATATTAATAAGAGATTATATGGAAGCAAAACAATCACTATGTAAAACTAGAAGGAGTGATATGGTCAGTGGAAAAACAGTAGAAGGAATGTGACAAGTTCTGAAAGATACATTTTTTGAATGCAAAAACATAAATAAAAATAAATAAAAATAAGTTTTAATATCAGAATCTAGGGTTCCACTTCACAATATCGAATTACTGAAAACTCAAACTACATATGGTCGAGACCATATGATTGAGTTTTCAGTAACTCAAAATTAGGAAGTGAAAAAAAAACCCAAACACATCATTTCTGCAGGTGTGCAAGGCGCCCTGCACCCTCCCTACTTAAATATACCATCTCAGTGATCACACTATAGCGAGGAAACAGGAGATCCCCCATTCTGCGCTTCTGCATACAGCGCAGAATGGGAGAGTTCCCTTTTTCCCACTGTAGCACGATCTTGAAGTTGATATATTTAAGTAGGGAGGAGTGGGGGCTGCAGGGGGGCTTTCCCCCTGCAGAAATTATGTGTTTGGTTTTTTTTTTAATTACACTTCGTAATTTCGAGTTACTGAAAAGTCGATCATATGGTCTTGACCATATGAAGTTCGAGTTTTCAGTAATTCAACATTATGAAGTGGAACCAGATCTAGACATAGAACATCAGGAGGATGTATTTTCATAAGAACAAGATACTTGATTAAGGTGAGAGACAAAAATACAATCAATGGAAAAAAGGTTGACCTATAACTTTGAAAAATGAAACAAACAAGCTGGACAGACAAATTAAACACAGTGTGCAAGAAGATGAAGAACAAATGGAAGAAAATGTATATATAAATATTGAGCATAATAGGGAAACATTTTATAGATACATGAGATCTACTAGGAGTAATGACTTACAAATTTATAAACTGTGTGTAGATTCTAATATTTATTCTCAGACACAGCAGATTATAGATATATTTACAAGATCTTATGTAAAGCAGTCTGGCTCCAAAAAGGGGGTGCCAAGTTGCTCTAGCCATATCCGGTTAACCTCATTTACTGAAATCAAATTATATTATACTGAAAAGAACTATGCAGAATAGCCCTAAACAAAGCACAGGGAGGAGACAGAATTAGTAACAATGACCTGAGAACACTTCAGGATGAACTTATAGTACCATTATATCTGTTTTTTACTAAATCACTCAATTATGGGGAGATTCCTTAAGACTGTAAACATGCACTTGTTAAACCTGTCTTTAAGGGAATGGAGAGCAGGACAAACCAAAAGTAATACAGACCCATAATGTTACTTTCATGTTGTGGAAGAATAATGGAGGAAGTCATTTTGTAAAACTTAATGTCAGAAATAGAAAGGAAAGGTTAGAACTTCAAACCATATATAATCACACATATGTTGAAAACAGACATATAACCACCTGTAATATGATATTCTATAACAATATAAAAGCAGATGTAAATGAAAAATTGTTTTGTGATAAGGTCCAACACAAAACACTGATCAATAATTTAAAGCAACTAGGTATTGATAAAATGGATATATCCATGATTTACAAATAGCTCATGGCAAGTATCATACAACAACTGGACAGGTGAAATTCAAGGTTACAGTCAATGTGTCCCACAGGGCTCTTGTCTTAAGCTCATACCTGTTTAGATTGTGTATCTTTTAGATCTATCTTTTACATCTGAGGTGTTCTACAGTCTGTATGCAGATGACACAAAATTGGGTAAACTGATTACATATGTTAGAGATAGGGCATGTCCACAAAGCATGTTGACTAAATGGATCATTTAGGCACAGGAGAATAATATGCTGATAAATACAACAAAAAGTAAGCATATGAGATTTGGGAGATGTAGATTGAAAGGTAAATATTTAAAACAGCATACAGTAATTGAAACTGTAGATTCAGTTAAATAACTGGGTACATGAGCTTTCTAATTATATTAACCAATTGGTTTATGATATTTACAGAACTGGTTATAAAAAAAAGATTTATAAAGTCTAGGAAATTGGAAATGATGGAATCACTATTTATTAGTTGCATTAGACTCAAACTTGAGTGTCGAATAACAGTATGGAGACTCTATAAGAAAACAAGCATGAGTAAATTGGAAAGAATACAGTGGAAATATACCAAGGGCATCCATGGATGTGAAAATTTTAGTTATTATGAAAGACTAAAACACCTGAACTTGTACAGTGTCTCTTATAGATATTTAACAGGAGACATTATTCAAGTATATGGAGCATTTAGAGACAACTACCTCTGAGAATGTTTGGGGTTATGAAAAACTAGTAGAAATTAGAAAATCATCAGAAAACTATGTAGAAGATTATATAGGAATGATACGTGTACAAATACACATACAAGAGAGTAGTTGTTCCATGGAATGGACTGCCAAATTACATTAAAGGATGCACAAGTTGAAATACGTTTAAGAGCAACCTGGTCACTTACTATGGGAATAACTGTTCGTATGTTGGCAGTATAGAAAGACATTATTGCCCACGTCCAAAATATTTGTATGTACAGTATGTATGTATGTATGCATGTGTGCATGTATGCATGTATGTATGTATGCATGTGTGTATGTATGTATGCATGTGTGCATGTATGCATGTATGTATGTATGCATGTGTGTATGTATGTATGTATGTATGCATGTGTGTATGTATGTATGCATGTATGTATGTATGCATGCATGTGTGTATGTATGTATGCATGTGTGTATGCATGTATGTATGTATGTATTGTCAAATTCCCTGTGATACCCATTCACTACAACAGGAATTAATCCTCAAAAACATTGGTATATGGAAATAGGGCTATGATCAAATGTGAGAAAATGTAGTATTGCCACATTTCATAAGTAACCCTCAATGTAGTCGATATCCACTTCAAAATGCTAATATATTTAGGGATCTTGGAATATGGGTTGAGAATTCCCTTTCCTTTGACAAGCATGTAACAACAATAGTCAAATAATCCTTCTATTTATCTGATTTAGTTTCTAAAGGCATATCCTGGAGGTCAAAACAAGTTATCATCCCTCTTCACGCAGCCCTAATTAGAACAATTATTGGGTACAATGCCCCCTTTTTTATACTGGAAAGGCCCCTGAGGTTATTAACTAAGAAGATTGTTGGACTGAAGTTCTTGTGCTACTAGAAAAGGCCATGCTACCTCTTTACTCCTTTACATATAAGTCATTGTGTGGTGATCGATACCTTGCATTCTGTACCGTTGGGCCCTGTTTTCATCTCGATCTCGTGTACCTTGGCGAACCACTAATGCTGGAACCACAAACTGAAATCTCTACCAGCACATAATCAATTGCACTGGATAAACAATTTTTTAGCCAATGCCTACACCACCTCTGCAACAAACTTCCCCTGCAAATGAAGCATTTTCACACTAAACCTGGATGGTAGGATGGGTACCTACACATTCACTTGGGGACTGAACTGCTTTTCCTTTGTTGACAGATAGAGGGTGGGTATTTGCAAGATGTAAATAGTTTTGAGTCTCAGTAGTCTTATATTTCCTATGATATTAAGATCCTATGAACAAAACTTGATAAATAACAAAGAAAAAGCTAATTCACATTTAATGATATATAGCATGAACCAAAAGAAATGCAGGCATCTATGTTTATACACTTTGATAGCCCAAGATCATTAACAGTAATTGGTAGGTGATATATCATAACTTTAACTATGTTAATTATTTCATTGCATCAAATGTAAACTCATCTAATGTTACTTACATGTGGTCCTAAAAGGCACACCCTGGCAAGTCTTTGTCCTAAAATCCCAAACTAACTTATGTGCTCCCCAAACATAATATATAATCCATATATTTCATTAGGCATCAGAATACATCACTTTTTACTAGTTTTTAAACCGATATCCAACTTGTTTAAATTTTTTTGAATCCTAAGGTCTGGGGAAGAAAAGAACTACATCTGGGGTGGCAGATTTTCAGAAGATAATATCAGTAAGAGAAAATGTAACAGATGATATTACAACTTTTAATATCTACAAACAGCCTTAATCTATGAGAATTTGTGCAGTTTAAACGTGAATGACAATACTGATGTCAAGATAGACTGGAATCAGCACATCTAAATACTCATCTTTTAAGCCACATAAGCCACAAAGCACCATAGAAAATGAAGAAGTCTACATCACATGGGATCATCCAATACCAACAGTTCAAAAGATAGAACCGGATATAGTGGTCCAAGAAGAGAAGACAAGAGTAGCACTGATCATTGAAATCACCACACCCAGTCACTACAGTGTCTTACGTACAGAAAGAGACAAAGTCATAAAATATCAGGATCTGCAGGCAGAAATGAGAACAATGTGGAAGAACGATACCCAGACAGTTCTAATAGTTGTAGGAGCAATGGGTCTTATAAAAAAGAATTTACAGTCATATTTAGATATGTTACCAATGCATGCAACCCCATACAAATTGCAGAAGGAGTTATTACTGGGCACAGTGTGGGTGCTGCAAAGAGCACTACTGGCTGACATCAAAAATTGAAACAATACTAATTTCATGAGCTTTAATCGTACTTTGACTTAGTAATGGGGTCCATTCCTGTCACGTTATTAGAAACTCAATAGACGTGGCGAAATTAAAAAAGTGCTTTATATAGCTTGTCCTCTAAAATCCCAGGTAGGTGATTTAATCAATTAACAGATCCCATCACAGCAAGAATTTGTACAAAGAACTCCTTTTAGTTGCTGCATTTTCTTCTTTGGGGTATATTCAATCTACTCTGGGCCAACACTCTGATGGTAATGGTGAAGATGGAGACTTCTCCTTACATATTGCAGAGTTAGGAGGGTGGCCTAATAGTTAAGGTGTTTGCCTTACAAGCACAAGGTGCAGGGTTTAAGTCTCACAAGGGATAAATGGCTCGCAAGAGCAGTTAGCCTAGTACTAATCTATGAATAGTACAAAATACTTCATTCTTAGGACAGACCTTGTGGTGCAATGGTAGCGTGTCTGACTCCAGATCAGAAGGCTGCGTGTTCGAATCACGTCAGGGTCATCTTATTGCCACCCTAGTATGTTGACATTCCATCATGTAAAGTTACGTTCTACATGTCATATGTGTGGCCTCTTTCAGCTGGACTTCTAAACGTGTACTATGATATGAAAATGGTATGCCTCACAAGAATTATCCAGGAAAAAAAGAGGTCATTGTTCCCCTCTACTCGTCACTCATTAGACCCATTATAGAGTACAATGCCCCTTTTGGTATGTACCTCACAAGACATCTACAACAACTGGAAAGGCCACAGAAATACCTCACAAAGTGGATTACTGACCTCAAACAGATGCCCTACGCAGACCGTCTCAAAAAACTGCAGCTTTACTTTGTCGCATATCGCCTACTCAGAGACGATCTCTGCCTAACACACAAAGCTATGTCAAACCCAGAGCTTTTAGACATGCTCCACTTAAAGAAATCCCTATGAGCTACATGCTCTAGGGACCTAAACCTTGTCACCACAATAAACAGAACATGCTGTAGGGATAGATTCCTGTCCCAGAGTCTCCCCATACTCTGGAACAAACTAACTATCTATATTAAACAAAGCTCCTCATTAGCACTCTTCAAGAGAAATCTTGATGACTGGATGGGAGATAGGATTACTTCTCTGGCTCTGCTCGACAGTGGCATAGGAAAATAATTTTCTTGTGTGGCGAAAGCCAGGGTACCTTTTGGCTAATCTTATAAAGGCCCTAGGGCCAATAGCCTACTACCTACCTATGAAACTTTGGCTGCTGTTACTATAAATTGCATCAGGTTGTTCTGAATTCTTCATACCTGGTCATTCTCCCCCTCCAAGACATAAAAATAAAAGGCGCGTAAGAGAAGGGAAATCTTCCCCACACATTAGCCTGCAGCCTTGTTGAACATTTTCCCAATAACTCTGAATGACAGAACACTTCCAGAATATATGCACTTGGGACTATAGAACATACTGTTGATACTACTCCCAAAAATAAGTAAACCAGTGTCAAGAGCGCTATAAACGCCAACTCCAAAATCAAATTAAAAGACACTGTAGAGGTGCAAGAGCCAGGAATCCACCACCAAGAATAATGTCAAATGAAACTTTAATTAAACAACAAAAATAAAAACAGAATGCTTAACGTTATCACCGTGTTTTTCATCCCGTATATTGGGACTTAAAAACACTCCCAATTCCACCCACTTAAATACATTTAAAAACTAATAAAGTAATGACATAATTCAATAACTAAGAATGATTAAGAATAATTAAGAATAATTGAAGAATGTCCAGCAATTTATATTAACGTCCGTATTGTCTAGGTAAACAGGTCTCTCTGTCTCTCTCTATATATATCTTAAAGTCGTATATAAATGACGTTTTTCCATATTAAAACATTGATCTAATGCCAACAATTATAAATACTGTATGATAAATTACTTAAATATAACCATATATATTATAAACGAATAAAGACGTATTTAAAATATGTAAGAACATTTTTAATCCTATGCTACCCTCTAGTGGCCATCCTAGTAAATACAGCTTCTGGAATGTACAATTTATTTATTTATTTTACATTTGTTGGTCCGACTGGGATAGTGCCCATTTTCAGAGGCCCTAGGAGAAAAGCTCCAGCTGAAGCTTACATACAAAGTCATCATATCAAGTAAAAGAAATTGTAGACAAAAAAATGAGTGTAAACACATTTACAGGAAAAAAATGTAAAAAAAAAAAAAAAAAAATATATATATATAAATATATATATATATATATATATATATATATAGTATCATATAGAACAAGACTTTAAGCACTTGACTATAGACAACTATATGGTTGAACTTATATATGGAGGAATATAAGGATAGGGAGAATCACTTAGGCAAAGTAGTGCATAATCAGTAATACTTCCATGGTGAGAGTTACAGTTATGGATGTAACTACTTATAGAGAAGTAGTGTTTTTAGAAGGGATATGTTAACAGAGTTAGTACATACAGCCAAATTGTATAAGTAGTGCTAAGTTAATAATTAACCTGGAATGTTACATGTGCAAAGCCAAGATTCAAATAAGTGTCTTTTGAGAGATATTTTGAAATGATTAAGATTACTTATGGATCTAATACTATGTGGAAGGGTATTCTAATTTTTGGCAACAAAGTTAGAGTAAAGAGAGTTGCCTGCTGCATTGGATACTTTGGTTACTTGGAGTAAGTCTTTGTTAGATGATCGAAGATTTCGAATGTTAGAATAGGGTTGTAGAAGATTTTTTAGGGAAGGCACGTTGTCAGGATTGTGCATTATTTTGTGAGCCATTATTAATTGGTTATAGTTCATAACATGAGATAGTTCCAGCCAAGAAAGATTTTTGAGGCATTGACAGTGATTTGTTGAATGTGTGGAATCTGTTGCAAATTTGGCAATCTTATTGTAACATGATTCTAATTTACTTAGTTCTGACTTTTTGAGGTTGGTAAGTATTAGGGATGCATATAAGAGTGAGGAGAGAAGGTGTGTTCTAGCTATGGCTATTCTTGCAGCATCTGTTGTTTCTATACATTTTCTTGTGAACCTTTTTGATTGTGTTACAAATGTATGTCAAATTCTAGTCTGTTGTCAATTATGACGCCTAATAGTTTTGTTTTGGAATCTGGGAAAATCCTAGTATTATTGCTGGCAGTGATATAAAAGTTAGCTGGGAGGTTAGTAAGTTTAGATGGATGAAATATCATAAGTTTGGTTGTATTAGGGTTGAGAATGAGTTGTGAGTTTGCCAGCCACATTTCAATATCAGAGAAGGCTTTTTGTGTGACTGTAAGAAGTTGAGTTATTTTGGATGCTGCACATGTGAGGGTTGAATCATCTGCATATTGTATGATAGATGCTTGAAAGGTGGCAGTCTTAAGATCATTTATGAATATGCTGAAGAGGAGGGACCCTAGGATTGAACCCTGAGGGACTACAAGTGTAACAGGAAGGAGTGGGGATAGATCTTAATTCCATTTCACAGCTTGCTGGTGGCTGGATAGATAAATTTCAAACCAGTTAACAGCATCAGGGTTGATATTAGGATTATTCAGAGTGGGCAGTAATTTAGGATGGGAAACTGTATTGAATGCTTTAGACATGTCCAAAAAGACTGAAGACACTATTTTTCCATCATCTCTGAATTTATTTATGGTATTAGTGAAACTTTGAAGAGCTGTAATAGTGCTATGATATGATCAGAATGGGTCTATATCAGAACACCGAAGAGGAGTTTAATCGAACACCTCTTCAGCGACACATAAAGAGTGAACGCACTAAAGCACGAACACTCAGAACACCAATTTGTTTCCATGGGAAAGAAATGGGTACCACAAACACACAAACACACACACACTCTCAAATATAATAATGTGGGGGGCTTTGCCCCCACACCCCCCAATGTGAGGGGCTTTGCCCCCCACCCCCCTAACTAAATATACCAACTCTGAGATTGCACTACAGTGGGGAAAGGGGCAAACACATGGGGATGGCCAAGTGATTTCTTTCCCAGGGAAAGAAATCGCTGTTTTGAGCATTCGCACTTTAGTGCATTCGCTCTTTATGTGTCGCTGAAGAGGTGTTCGATTAAACACCTCTTCTGTGTTCTGATATAGACCAGGTTGGAATCCATGCTATGACAATGAGAGGAGATTATTGTTTAGAAGGTGTTTAAGAAGCTGAAAGTGGATACATCTTTCCAGAATTTTAGAAAGTGGTGAAAGTATAGCAATGGGCCAGTAGTCTGTTAGTTCTGTTGAATTGCTTCCTTTGTGTAATGGTGTAATATATGCAATTTTCCAAATAGCTGGGACATACTGTTCTGTTATACAGCAGTTTCCAAATAGCTGGGACATACTGTTCTGTTATACAGCAGTTTATAAGTATTGACACAGGGAGGGCAATAACAGCTGCTGCTAATTTTAGATATTCTGCTGGCAATGTATCTGTTGCCAGTGAAGTGGGTTTTAATAGTTTTGCAATAGTTTGTTTTGGGACTGTCTGAAATGAGAATGCATCTACAAAATTGCTTGGATTGTTGGGTGTTGGCATTGTGGGAGACTTGCTATTCTTAGTCAGTGCTAAAACACTTTTAGTGAAAAATATGTTAAATTGTTCAGCAATATTTTTTGTGTTATCAGGTACAGAAAGTTGTGTGGAGGGTGTTGTGGTTTGGCCAGGTTGAAGTATGTTATTGACTGTGTTCCAGACTTTTTGTGGATTCATTCTGTATTTCAATTGTAAGAGAAAATAGTAGTGTTGTTTATCTAGTTTAATTTGGTGTTTGGCATATTTTCTAAGTTGCTTGTAAATTAAACAGTTTTGGTGGGATTTATTTTTGGCCCAAGTTTGCCATGCTTTGTCCCTTTGTTTTAGGAGGCTATGAGTCTCATGGGTTAACTATGGTGTGTAGTTGTCTTTGACTTGAACTATTCTTGGAGGTGTAAGTCTGTTTGGAACAGTAAGGAAGCTGTCATTGAAGTGTTGCACAGGAGTATCTAAGGCGAGTTGCTTAAGAGGAGTACAGTCTATTTTTTCAAGAATATTAAGTAGAATCTGTAAGTTAAAATTTTTCTTATTACGAACTTGGAGTAAGTTGATTAGTTTAGTAGGGTTACTGTGATTTCTCAGTAAGTAGGTTCCAAAGTGGTCACTTAAGTGATCTGGGAGATACCCTGCTATTTGGTAATACTGGGGTTTATTAGTTAAGAACCAGTCCAAAACAGATTGTTTCTCTGTTTTCTTGTCAATTCTAGTTGGGTGAGAAATCATTTGAGTGAAACCATGGAGGTTTAAGTAGTCATAAGGATTGTCAGAGTTACATGTCATCCACTGCACGAACCAAAAAGAAAAGATAAACTGATGACCACAGACGAAGAATCCACTTAAAACACCTGTTTATTGCACCTCTAGTGCTTCGGCAACTGCCTTCAAGGAGTATAAAACATCACATAACTTACACAGTTTATATACCCTAATACATCTAACAATTAAACAAGCAGCCTAAACCAATTAATCAATAAACATTAAAAAAATACTTAATACTAATTTCTCATCAGATAAGAAGCCTCCAGTTACATTCTACATTCAGATCCTGAGGAAATAAAGTGTCATATTTCAAAATAAAAATACTTTCTTTATATAACAACTTCTTTTTATATAAATCATCAGAAAATACACCCTTCATAATATGTTCTAAGATAGTGGCTTGTAACCCATTTGGATTAGAATTTTGAACCAGCATAAAATGTTTAGCAACAGAGCTATCTTCTTTATTATTTATAATATTCCTGACATGCTCCTGCAGTCTAGTTTTAAACTTCCTTTTACTTTCTCCTATATATACAAGGTTACACGGACATTTCAACGCATAAATAATACCTTCAGTATTACAGCTATATATATATTTTAACGTCAAATACATGGCTATTTATATACTTAAAAGATGGAACAATATAATGACATACATTGCAATGACCACAGGGTGAAGTTCCTAGTCTCGGCATGGTCCTATATTGTAATGTCTCAGTGGGATATTTAAATTTATTATGTACCAAAATATCATTTAAATTCCTACCTCTATGAAATGAGATACCTAAAGACCTAGACAATAAATTTTTTAGGTCCATTGATCTAAACAAAAAATTCCAGTAGTGTTTAACAATATCTATTAAAACATCACTGAAAACACTTTGTAGAGACAAAATAAACTAGTCTTTTCTCTTGATTTCTAACCTCTAACTTATACCCCTGACTTCCATACTTATAAGTACCAACTTTATGTTGTTCATTAATAACCTTATCTATAGCTGGTTGAATACTAGCTTCACTATAGCCCCTCAATCTAAACATCTCACTAGTCACACTAATTTCTTTAAAGAAGTCCGTGTCAGTATTACATAGCCTTCTAAGTCTCATACATTCCCCATAGGGCAAGGAGACAAGAGTATGAACTGGATGACAGCAGGGGTGGCTCGTGCTATATGACTGTGGGATTGCAGCCCTCCCACCTGTAAAATGGGTTCTCCACCTGTAGAATGCATAAAATAAAGTCCCCATTCCCCTCACCGTAGAACATATAAAAATAAAAAATATCTCGGACTCCGCGCATGCGTGCTTAGTTCCTGACTGCTGTGTTAGGCAGACCAGAACTCCAAGCACGCATGCTCAGGCATTCCTGAGCTCCAGACTGCTCAGTTAGGCAGTCCAGATAGGGAAAGCAGGAAACTCAGCCCTTCCAACCCAGAGATCTGTGCGGTGATGACCACACAAACCGGAAGGTCACCGGACTGCATTGTCCGCAGGCTGGACCAATAGTAGGAGGCTCCAGCCTCCTCACATCTTACGGGAGACCACAGCTTGCACGGGCCAGTATGGAGAACCGATCGGGCTGATGCAGAGTACAGGATCACATTTCTGGAAACAGGTGATGGCTGTGGACAGCATGCACTGGTCAGTATGGAGAACCGATCGGGTTAATGACCACATGCCATTATGCTTTTCATTGCAGTTCAATACGAATAAGTGTGATACAACACGGTAGCCTGACCCAGAATGTGTAAAAGGAGAAGAATGTTTTTAAGGCCGGAAGCTTCATGGTATCATGACAATGTTCAGCAACTGGGATGATATAATACTTGAGAGATCCATTTTATCAGTTAGTATTACTTTTTGATAAGTTATTATCTTGATTTCCCTCATCAGAATTTGTGCTTTATAGTTTGAAACAGGCCTTGGCTCCCCCCTGTGTCTTAGATGTAAGTGGGGAAGTTATTATTGAATCCAGTTAAGTTACGGTTACAGGATCGGCGTTATTTGTGCTTACTTTTGTTTAAAAGGAAAACAAAAAAGGTGCAAAAGTAGGCTGAAGAAATCGTGGAAGTTTGTATTGCCAGTGACCCTGGTACTTTTGTCTTTTGCATTGTAAGCAAGTTACCTCACTATGTGCGGCATCCTTTCACTTTGTATAGATTTTTCCTTGCTATTTTTTGAGGAAAATAATTTATTTGCCAGTAGCATGCGTTACTGTCATAAATGTCCAAGGTTGTCACTGCTGCATTAAAAGTAACATGTCCTACGTGGAGATGAGGGTAACGTCTTCGCCTTTTATCAAGTACTGTAAATGGTTACTATTTAATGTTTCTTAAGTGTACCGTTTGTTTTATTTATATTAATCTGTCATTTTTGCTTACAGATTTAAGAGTGGTCTTAGTTTGAGGGCAGTATTAATTAAAAAAAAAGCTAGGATAAACTAATTAAGCAGGCATTTTGTAGTATACTGTGGCTGCTGTATATTCTGCCAAACTGCCAAAGGAAATTAACTGTAAATATATTAGAAGTACGCTTACATCACACCTTTTGCCTGTGAACCGATGATTCTGTTGTAGTCAACTGAAACTTGTTTATTAAATGTTTAACTTATTTGTCATGTTAAATAGCAACATTCAATTGCATTTCTTGCAAACATGTTAACTGCCATTTACTTAATAATGGCAACGGTTTATATTAGGAATAACAAATAGTTAATAATAGCAACTACTACTAAGTCAAAGCATTTACAGTAAGTATACAACATGCACCTTGAAATCTCCGTTCAAGAAAAGCTTCACTTCAAGATTTGTTTCCAAGGGACGAAGGTGTGTGTGTGTGTGTGTGTGTGTGTGTGTGTGTGTGTGTGTGTGTGTGTGTGTGTGTGTGTGTGTGTGTGTGTGTGTGTGTGTGTGTGTGCGTGTGTGCATGTGTGTGCGTGTGTGTGTGTGTGTGTGTGTGTGTGTGTGTGTGTGTGTGTGTGTGCGTGTGTGTTGGGAGGGTGGCCTAATAGTTAAGGTGTTTGCCTTACAAACACAAGGTGCAGGGTTTGAGTCTCACAAGGGATAATTGGCTTGGCTTACAATGGCTCGCAAGGGCAGTTAGCTTAGTACTAACCTAAGAACCTATGCTGCTGCAGAATACAGGATTGCATTTCTGGAAACACGTGATCACTGCGGAGGAGTGTTGCAGAGTACAGGATCGCATGGCAGGCTGAAATTATTCTGGAGACAGGTAGGTGTGCCATTCTGGAGACAGGTGATTGCTGCAATGACAGGCTGTTCTTGTGTGTGTGTGTGCGTGCTTCGTGGTGGGTAGAGAATAAGGCTTGAACCCTGTACACCACCATTTCTAAAACATTTGCAGATGTTTGTCTCATATTTGTTCTGTTCCTCATAAAATCTGTGGTCTCTGTATTTTTGTTACTTAGCACAGACAGTGGTGCAGTTGTAGTAGTGTTGCCTGACAGCTATTGGTTGTCTGGTTTGGTTCTTGGCCGGGGTGCCTTCTGTGTGGAGTCAGCATGTCCTCTCTGTGTTTGTGTGGGTTTGCTCTGGTGTCCTCAGTGGATATTTGTCCCTATTTTATGGACTGTATTCCCCCATTATTGGCTTCATCCAGGTTTTTTTGTGCCAAGCTTGAGAGCTATGGTGATAACTGAACTCACTGAATATGTTTGGGGGCTGTATTCCCCCATTATTGGCTTTGTTCAGATGCTTTGTGCTAATATGTTGACAGCTATGGTGAGAACTGAATTCACTAAATGGTAGCCATTTAAGTTTCAGTCTTCATTTCTTTCATAAAAATAGATGATTTGGCATAGTGGTTAGTTGCTCTGGCTGTTTTGCACAGGGGCCTGGGTTCAATACTTGGCAGTGAAATGCATGGTGGTAGCACACCATTTTATTCTAGCAACTTTCCAACATTATACAAGCAATGTTTAAATTGTGTCCCTGGTTTGGGGGCTTTTGTCCCCCCCCCCCAAATAAATTTTGGCTTTGTCCAGATTTCTTGTGCTGCAAAGTTCAGAGATGCAGCTGAGTGTCGAGTAGATTTTACAAGGAGCTGAGAGCTGCAAGGGAACAAAAGTTTAGTGCTGCTTATGCCAAGTCTGCTTACATTGTAAATAGCACAGCAGGTAGTGTACTTGCTTTTGATGCAGAAGGCTGTGGGTTCTACTCCCACAATAGGTAGATCCATTGCTGATACTGTACTCTGTTGTAAAGGGGATGGATGCTGCAGTCCTCTTTGGCGAAGATACCTAGTAACTATGAACCTGTTATCAGTTTGCCATCCATTCCCTATTGCGGTATTACTAGCATTATACTTTTTTAATGCAACATAAGCAATTTATTCCTCAAGTGCAACAGGCACTTTATTTGTAGATGTAACAATGACATATAAAGCTGTTTGCTAGCAGTAACCTCTTCATTAGTTAACAGATTTCTTTACTGTGGAATTATTTAGATGACTTACTTCTTCAGAGATCGTGCATATTTACTGGTACTGGTGGACTGTTGAAGTCTGAGTTCTGAATTGGGCAGTTTTGTCATTATTGGTGCATGCATTTTGTTTCATTGTTTACTGGAAAAATGTTCAAAACAATAAATTTAAAAATGTCCTCTAACAAATGTACTGTATTGTACAAGGAATATAATTTAATACAGATAGGAAGGTGTATCAAAGAGCATGTGTATGTTTCATGTTCAAGGGGCCTATGATTTGAAAACAGCCCAAAATTAATCTTTATCTGACACTGGCAAAATGTATTTTCTTGAATGTGAGTTTCAATGCTGTTTCAATGAATGTGAGTTTCAAGGGCAGAGAAGTTTTAATGCTAAGTATATTTTCATTGTGAGACTGCATTACTTTCTTTAACAGATATCTATTAGGGTTTATGCTGTAAAATATAAAATAAAACTTTCAAATGAAATCCATATCATTGCAGAAGTAAAGCAGTATGCACATTACAGTGTTTATGATAAATGGGACGAAATAACCAAGGAATTGGACATTGGAATGGCTGCAGGGGGGACGCTCCATTCGACCATGATTTTGTGAGGGGGGAAGGGCAGCAAACTCAAACAGCCCCAGCTGAACTATACCTCTCAACTGTCCAGAATTTTACAGAATGAATAGATTTGTGCTTCTTATTTTTGGGTTTGTTCCTCATAAAATTTGTGGTTTTCTGCCAAATCATTTAGGAATGCAGTCACTAAATAATGAGAGACATTGAGTTTCAGACGTCATAACCTTCAGAAAAATGCATGCTAAAGCAAGACCTGTTATTCTATCAACTGTCTTAAGTTTATACAAGAGCAATTTGTAGTACTGTTTGCATGTTCCCCCAATATATTTGGCCTTGTCCAGATTTCCTGCATTAAGAGGTTGAGAGGTACGTGCAAATAAATCGCTTTATAGAATTAGGAATATCCAAACCTCTCAACTGTCCCCAATTTTGGCTCAAAATATTGCTCTCCCCCTAATAATCCCTCTGCAAAATGGCAATTTTGGAAGAAAGCATGGAGGGTTTACAATTATAAATAATTGTAATAATCAGAGTTATAGATTACTTTTATTTCATAAATGCATGTAGATTATCTTATTTTGTCAGCTGCTCAAGTTAACAGTACTAATTTTAAAAAGGTGTCCCTACTTTGACAGGTTTCCAGCTGTATTGTGTGGTAATTTTATGTTTTTGCATAACATCTTTGGTCTGTTTTTCATAAAATTATGTTTTTCTGGCAAATTAGTAGCAAATCATTAAAGACTGAAGTTAGAAAATAATAGCAGACATTTGAGTTTCAGATTTCATACCTTCAAAAATTCATACTAATGCAAGACCTACTACTATTCTATTATCTTTCTAAGTTTATAAGAGCAATATTTAAACATTGTCTTTATTTTTGGGCCTGTGTCCCACTTCTATGTATGGCTTTGTCCAGATTTCTTGCTCTGAGGTTGAGAGGTATGAGTGTCAGAGCCATCACCGTCAGCCAGGGACATTTCAAACTGTGACCTACTTGTTGCACCCCACTCCCCATTGTAGTGGCTCTGGATGTGTCCAAGCAAGGCAAGGAGCAGTTATGCAGTGTAAGTGTGCAGAGTATTCCCCCATCCAAGGTAGACCACAAGTATGACCGTTGCTTTTCATCTGTCCTTGATTTTGCATAATGTTCTGGTTTTCTGTCATATTTTTATACTGTTGATTTATGCTTCTTATTATTCAGAAAATGCATGCTGTTGCAGTGCCCTGTTGCTCTGTATTAAAGTAGCAATGCTTTATTGACCATCAGGTAAGCTTGTCGGAGATTGTAAGATGCAAGTAAGCTTTAATAACCATACTGTTAAAGAATTATCAACATTGAAAGCCTTTTCATTGTTGCCATGCAGAGAATATTTACGTAACTATACAACGTATAAGCCTTAGGTATTGAAATGCATATGACTCATTACATTTGTTGGAGACTTGCAGTTATCTTTGCAGGCTTTACCCATAAACTAAACAGAATGCCAGTCTATCATGTGTGGTCCATAACTTGTGCAGTAATCCTTTAAGCAATTTATCTTGAGCTTGTTTCTTGTTTGCTGTTCATTTTTTACTTTGATCATGTGTTCCTCATGAAACAAGTAGATAGTTGTTGTCTGGCAGCAGGTCTTTTTTGGATAAGAAACATTTTTACAAGTGGGGGTATCACAGAGATTGCTACTTTCAGCGTGTTACTTGGTAATTTTATAAAGCTGAATATAAATTATAATTAGAACTGCAGTGCAAGGAGAAGTGATTTGAGCTAAGTGCTGCTTGTTTTTTTTTATACTTGATTTTGACTGGCATTCCAGTAATGTATTTAAAAAGCAATTTATTTTTTCATGCCTCACATCCTTTGTGTTTCCATCTAGATATTAAGTAAGTTGTTATGTAGCCAATGCATTGAAATATTTTTTTCTTCTACACTTCATTTTGTCTTGATTGGATTCTCATAATGACGGTTTGGCACCCAAGGCAGCGTATTTAATTAAAGTTCCAGTTCTTGTGGTTTTGAGCATAGCTCCACCCCTTTCTAGTTGGTCACACCCCTTCCCATTGGCCCCACCCATTCAGCTGTCTCCTGCAGCTCCCCTTTAATTTGAAGTCAACAGCCGCCACTGGATGACAGCTAGTCCCCATCAAATACTGATTACTATCAGCAAATTTTCTATGCACAGATGTACGTAAGATATTACCATCCTTCAAAATCAGATGTATGTCTAAAAAAGTTATATCTTTACCCACCTGTATGCCGTCAAAGGAAAGTCCAAATCTATTATATTGCATAACTTCTATAAACTGACCAACATAAGATATCCCACCTTTACAAATAAAAACATGATCATCTATAAAATGAAAATAACTAACTACATAATTTAAAAAAAAATCTATATGATGTAACCATTCTAACTCATACAAACCCATCATCAGGTTGGCATATATGGGGCAAAAGATGCCCCCATGACAGTGCCCTTGATTTATCTGTATAATTGTTCATTAAACATAAAAAAATATTATTCAAACAAAATTCCAATATTTCAATAATATAATACGTTACTGGACTATCACCCAAAAAATATTTTACTGCTTCTAGTCCAAACTGATACTGTATGTCAGTATACAAACTAACAACATCAACACTTATAAAAAACATATCTGCATTCCATTGTATTTTAGATACTTTTTCAAAAAAATCAAAACTATCCCTAATATAACTGGGAAACTTTATTACATAAGGGAATAAATATTCATGCAAAGATTTCCCAATATTAGATAAAAAATATTTTTGAGCAGATACAATAGGCCATGTCATCCAGTCTGTGTTAAGGTCTCCTGCAATAATGCTTTCCTGTGATATGGCTTTTGTGACATTTTGGAGAATGCTTTTGACTGTACTGGAATTGTTTCCTGGAGGGATGTAGAGGGCTGATATACACACACACACACACACACACACACACACACATATATATATATATATATATATATATATATATATATATATATATATGTGTGTGTGTGTGTTTGTTTTGGTTTAGTTGTAATCTGGTTATGAGTAGCTCTGCATTATTAATGTTAGTAATACTTATGTTTACAGGTTGTAAGCTAAGCATGCTCTTAAAGAGAATTGCTACACCACCTCCCTTTTTTCTATTCTATCAGCTCTTAGAATATTGTAACCAGGTGGGGTTATTTCTATGTCTGGTATATGTGGTTTCAACCAGGTTTCAGTAAGGATGGTAATGTCTGGGTTGTAAAGGGAGAGAGTCGCATGGAGTTCATGTATTTTATTGAGCACACGTCTAAGATTTAGGTTTAGTAGTGGTATTTCAGAACTTTTATGTGGAGTCGATAGTTTGATTTGCACTGAGGAGTTTAATGAAATCGTGTGTTCAGGGCCTGGGTTTGGACATAAGCTTAGCTGCTTATGTGACTGAGCACCTCAAAACATTTGAATAGCTTTTTGTGGGTTTTAAAGGAAATATTATGAGGCTTTCATTTGTAAAGAGTATTCAGTGTTGTTTCAGGTCTGCGAATGTGGTTATAAACAATGATAGGGACACATAAAAGCTATTAGTTGTTGTTAGGGTAGGGTTATTAGACGCTATTGCTGGCTTTATATACTGAGTGTCTAGTTTGAAATGGTAAGTGGAGAGGTTAGCTGTAATTATGAGGAATAAAGTTAATACAAGACCATGTACAAACATGATAGTATTTGTGTTTGATAAATTATTTGAAAAATGATCAGTATTAAGTGAAGATAAATTCTTGTTTGTTAAGATATTGGTATATTACAATGTCACGTATCCAAGGTTAGGAGTTATGTATGAAATGTTTGAGGTGTTTACCAGGTATGTTTCTATTGGGTAGTCACTTTTATGTACGTGTGTAAATGTATTGTAGATAGCTAGTAATTTGTAATGGGAGGGGTTAGTTGTAATTACTATAGCAGATTGGGCAATTTGAAGTCTGGTGGGTGAAGTTTGGTTAAGTTTAAATTATGGGTATCGGGGGTGGGATATTGACACAAGGATGGAAGCGGAGTGACCCCCAAGCATAGCGAGGGCAAATGGAGTGGGATGAGTGAAGATCTAAGCAAAGGCAAGTTTGTGTGTAAGAAAAACAATCAGAATTGACCATGAAGTGCTGTGAAGCTGTAAGTCATTTTGTAACCATTTAGCAGGTGGAAAACAGCATAACCTTGTACCTGTAGGCTACTGTTCTCTCAATTAAATTAACAAACACACACAGTATTTGACCAGTTATAGATACTATTTGTTAATAGAAGGGAATAAATGAGAAATGGAAGGTGAGTGTGAGTGTGGGTGAGGGGGTTGCTTACAAGCCAAAGCAGAGTGCTTTCCAGGGAATAATGAATATTAGGTTAAACAGGTAGACACATACACAAAGTTAACTTTAGCTGTTTATGTTTGCAGACAGTTCAGACCCAGACAAATAAACTTACATAAAACCTATTCTAATTTGTAAATAAGAATATAAATATAAATATATAAAACATCTAAAATGTCAGAAAAAATCTTATTTAAACCAAGCAACCATAACAAATCTTATAAGTACTATCAATATCCTATATGTCACTTTTCAAATTCTGTGTAAAATGTACCCAAAATGCAAATAAATTATTATTCTCTGTCAAATGTTTTCATAACCTAGCTGCTCTCAACTTCAATATAGGTACCAGGGAAATATGTTCATTTAAGCCAGGGACCTCACTGGCTTGCAAAACCAACTGCCAATAAAATTCCCAGTATTCTATTTTTAATTCCCAGAGCTCCCTTCTAATATCCCATGGTATCATTTCCAATATGAAAAATGTAAACTTAGCTTCTTTACAATTTAAAGAGTAATTATACAAGGCATTATTAATATTGTTAGTCTTGATGTCATAATAATGTTCATATATCCTCTGTTTTAGGGCCCTTTCAGTTTTTCCTGTATAGAACACCCTACATACTATACAGGTGGCCAAGTATATGATTCCTTTACTGTCACAATTACTGTAAC
This sequence comes from Protopterus annectens, assembly GCF_019279795.1. Classification (NCBI taxonomy): domain Eukaryota; kingdom Metazoa; phylum Chordata; order Ceratodontiformes; family Protopteridae; genus Protopterus; species Protopterus annectens. The sequence continues at coordinate 1,256,689,164 of NC_056727.1, forward strand.
TTTTTGCCTGTATAAATCTATCTGTACTAGAAATATTGATGTTACTGGTATTACTAATAAATGCACAGTGGGTACACCTAACACACTTATAAGTCTCTGCTCTTTTTACTTGGTCAACACTTTTTGTATTTTCCAATACATTCTTAATATTTGGGCCTTTTTTTAATACATTTTATAGGTTGTTTAAATACATTGTCTGTATCTGAAAACTTCTGAATAACCCCAATACATATTAATGGTGCTTTTTATAATGTTTGCATATTTGTTGCAATTCATTAAAAAAATTCTACTCCCTCTTCCTTGCTAAAAAAGGTTGAATTTGTCCACTTTTGTTTACTCCCCAGCTTCTTCATTAATTCTTCCTATAATAGGGGAATATTTGCACTTTCTAGCCTCTTTACCTTCTTTGGTTACCTCATCAATTAATTTATCAGAATATTTTCTATCCAAAACATGTCCCTTAATTTCTTACATTCTATGCAAAAATCCTCCTCCTCTGAGGTCATCCTAGATGCTCTAATAAATTGACCTTTCAGGATAGTCCTATTTTGCTTGTATGGGTATGCTCTTGTAAAATAAAGATAAGAATTTGAAAATGTAACTTTCCTATAAATGTTGGACTTAAATTTTTGCTTTTCCTCTACAGAATGAATAGTCACATCCAAATATTTAACCTTTGACCTCTTAATTTTATGGGTAAACTTCAAAAACTTCATAGTCTGTCCAATATATCCCAATTTCTGTTCCATACTGTTCCAAAATATACGAATATCATCCAAAAATCTCTTGTATAAATTCCAATATTGCACCTAGGGGGAACTAAATACAAACTTCTTCTCCCATACTTTTAAAATTATATTAGCATAACTGGGAGCACAACTTGCTCCCATAGCTACCCCACTTATTTGCTTGTAAAATTCCCCCACAAAAGGATATAATTATTCTGAAATACTATTTCTTTTAGTCCTAAAACAACTCTAAAATCCCTAGCATTAACTGTACCCATATCCATCAAAGCCTCTTCAAACAATTTTAAACCCAGGCTATGTGGAATGGCTGAAAAAGATCTATGATGCCAATAGTAACAAAAATGATTTTTATATTATAAAATTTATTATCCACCATCCTTAGGAAATCCCATGAGTCTTTAAGAAATCCCTTTTGTTGGGTCCACATGTTCTTTGTATCAATATATATTGCTATAGAATGTGTTTTTTACCCATTTGTGGCCACAGTAGGTTTTAAAGGTGGGTCTGCTGTACATATATGCACTTTCAGGATTCCAAATATTGATGATATAACAGGCTTGTCTGTTTTAAAAAAATACAAGTCTCAATACCAATTAGGTCTTCCATCAACATGTCACACAAAACACAATCTATTTTAATATAAGCAATACTAGTTTATTTCTTAGACTCATTCATATTTGCTGATGTCTCTTAAAATTTCCATTATCTTCTCTACATAGATAATATTGCCTATAATAACTGCCACTCCCCCTTTATCTGGCCTCATAACTCTTATGTTGTTATCATTACTTAATTTATGTAATAATTCTCTTTCCTCACAAGGGAGGTTAGCCCCACCTTATTTTTATCTTCAATCTTTCTCAATTCTTTCTCAACTATTAACTGATATTTTTTAATTTGAGGAAGGAGGGGGATTGTATGTACTTTTTCTTTTTAGTCCTGTATCTAATTTGTTTACTTTGTCCATCTTAGAAAAATAAATTCCAAGTTCTTTTTTCTAGTGATAATTTTTAAGTCAGTAATTAACTTATTTACATCACTCCTCTTGCTTGGCACAATTTTAAAACCTTTCATAAATAAAGTATGTTGCATCCAAACACATACTACTATAATTAAAAATGTTATAATTTTTGTTAGAATAGGTGTAGCTATTTATCTTATTAATGTCCCCATCTTTCACACTAAAAGAAATTTCTTTCCTATTGTTTTTATTTTCTTCAATAATTTCTCCTGTTGTTTCTCTCTGTTGAAATTGTGCTGGTAAACATTTACTGGTCAGTTCTTGATTCACTCTGACCTTCTTAAAGGGGAATATTCTAAAGGGTCATTTAATCTTATCTCTTCGTCATTTCTATTGTCCCAATTCTCTTTATACTCATAATAATTATAATTCCCTCCATTTACTATCCTATACTATCTACCTCCTTGTTCATGTAAGTAATAACAATCTTTATTATTTAACAAATGATTACCAATAGTTTGTCTTGACCTAGGGCAGCTTCTATGTTTTTTATATTCAATTGCATCTCTTTCAAAGTTTTTACTTTTTCTTCTAAGTAAATATGTAATTTTTGCATCTATCATTTTCCTAATATTTAAATATTTATTCTTTTCTTCCTCTATATTATATAATAAATCATTGGTGATCTGCTTAGTGACCATATCTATTTGTTTATAGACCTTTTCCATTTCTACCTGATTGCTTTTAATAATTGCTTCCATAATGGTGAACCCACATTGATCAAAAACATTTAACAATTCTACATTAAAAGGCTGATCCTTCAATAACTTTGTTGGGGTATTTACAGACCCTTAAGCCTTTCAGAACCATTTTAGCATTCAGGTATTCTTTTAAATACCAGTTGTCAATTTGTAAAGATTTATATTTCAACATTAAGTCATATATTTTGTCTATATTGTCCTGGAAAAGAACCATTCCTATCAGTCACTTCAGTTCCTGTTTGCAGGAGCAAAACTATTTTGCTATGTAACCATGTGGACCAATCTTCACCATGGTTAACACTGTTAAAACTGTTAGATGTTTCAAAGTCATTCATTTTTATTATAAATGTCATCTTTTTTTTGGCAGGAGGCCTTTTATCCTTGGGTTGCTCTCCTTCACTAACATGTTTGTCCTCTTCCTGTTCAATCCATTCCTGTGTCGGTGACTAAAACATTCTTGGAATTCCTTCTGACATTGTTGCTATCTCTACCTCGAACCAGAACTCTGAATTAAATTCTGTAAATTATAGACTTCCATCCAACATCCTTTCCCCTTTAAGGCCATCTCTTGGTTGCCAGGTAACATAGAAAAACCTTGGCTAGCCCTTGCCTTCACCAAATCAGCTGACAGCAATTGTATGAGCTGAGTAAGTACTCCAATAAGTATGCCTATATCCTTCTTTGTTTTCAAAGAGCCACTCTCTTCAGAGATGGGATGTACCTGCATCTCAACCACTTCCATGAATTATGACACTACTCCCAAAAGTAAAGAAACCAGTGTCAAGAGCACTATAAACACCAACTCCAAAATCAAATTAAAAGACACAGCGAGGTGCAGGATCCAGGAAACCACAAATGAGAATAATCTCAGATGAAACTTTAATTAAACCACAAAAATAAAAACATAAAATGCTCAACATTATCATCTCGTTTTTCATCCTGATGTTGGGACTTCCTCAGATAAAAACACAGAGCTGGAAATAGCAAAGAATTGGTTATGCAAGTAGAGAGATAATGTCCTAACCTTGTAAATATGTTGATTGTACTTTTGATGACATAGCTGCGTAAGCATATCCAAAACAGCCTAGCAGCTAAAGGATAAATGATTGCTACTTTATATGTAATTTGGTATGAGTGGGGGAAACAAGATTCAGTATAGGAAAGGAAAGGTTGAGAGCTAGTCAGTAAGATGTAGGGTGAGGGATGCTGGTGTAGAATATGTATATTATATCAGGGAATCTAGAATGGATGTTATTAGATCCTGAGATAAGAAGACAGTGGGAGAAGGAAGTGTTGACTGGAGGACTGAGAGAAAGGAGATGGTATATAAAAGGAAGATGGAGAAGGCAATGATAGCCTGTCTGGAAAAAAAAGTGTCTAAGATTAGTGGGGATCTGGAAGGTGTAGAGTGGGATTTTAGGGTAAGGGAAGGGGAAATGTATGACATGAGATCCTAAAGTGCATCTTTTAAAGAAACGGGGATTAGAGACAGTCCAGAAAGGACATTGTTAAGGAAGTAAAATTGAGCAGAGTATATGGAGTTCAGGGAACTTTGGGTGGCACAGGTGAATGCCTAAGTTACAAGAAGAGAGTGTGATGAGTGGGCAAATTTTAAAATTACGCTACAGAAAACTTTGTCATAAATACTGGGAAAGGTAATGTCTGTAACTAAGGAAAGGCTTCTTTTCAATTGGAAACACGGGATTTGTTTGGAGAACCTCTTAGAAAGACAGGTATAACTAGAGGGTGATGACTGAATGGTAGAAGCTACAGACATGAGAAACCTACAAGAGAGGTGGTAGATGGGAGAAGGATGGAGAACAGAAAAGAGCATATGTTATTAAAGAGGAAGCTAGGAGAGGATGTGAGAATGGTTGGAGGAGTAGAGGGTAATGGAATCAAGAGGACAGGAGAGGGGCATAGAACTGTGATGTCATTCTGATGCACCAAAGCAATCATGTGAAATGAAGGGTTAGTAGAGAAAGGTATTAACATACAACCCGTTGTTCAAAACCTGTTCTGTTGGGAAGAGGAACATATGTTAGAATATAAAGTAATTGTAATATGATGGCACTGATGAGTTAGGCTTTGTGTAATGTGTTTCTGTCATCGTGTTTATAAATTTCAAAAAAGTAAATAAAAAGATATAGTTCAAAAATCCTGAGTCAGCATTCCCTGCCATGAAAATACCACCAATAAAACAAAAGTAGGATGTAATTCTGGAAACAATATTATCAATAGAAAAAGTAAACTGATGTCTCCATCCACTGAGCACTGCATTAGCACAAAATGGGTCATGGTAGCTCCAGTGGTCATATCCAACACCAGGTGAAATGAAGTGTCTTTAGACATATGATGATGCTTCAAAAACAAATTTTATAATACTCTCTTGATTTTAGTACTAGAAAAAAATCAGAAAATGTATCAATCTATGCCTGAATTATGCAGTATTACATTGTATGATATTTGAAATCTGCTATAACTAATACTCATGCAGTTATGGCAGGGGATTAAGGCTCACAGCTGTTAACACAGTGTTCCTTGTAATAAGGATTAGAGTCTTTCTACCTCTCTGAGCAAGTCACTTAATCAGTCACTGCTCTCAAGTCATACCTGACAGGAAACACTTTCACCAGTGGGGTTACCTGATTAATAAATATGCAAAATAACTAGGAGTCTTTTCAAATTATTTTCTTTTTAACTTAAAAAAAAAAACAATGCCTAATGAATCTGTTATATAAGATCATCCCTGGCATTCAAAAAGGTCATTCTATGTCCACATAAAGTACCTACTATAAGTAGGTAAATATATACAACTGAAGAAAATGCACTTCAGAGACAAGTTTAAGTACATCGAGGAAGAAATCATTATTACCTAGTTTGGATGCCTCTAAATTTCCCAGAATTAGAGATAGTGCTAAAAAGCACTTTTCTGCAGTAATTACCACTGGTAGCCCATGAATCACATTCTTGCAGGCACCCCCCTTATTCACTTTCCCACACACATACACTCACAGACATCCTCTCACATACACAGATATTTTTTAAACATTGCACTCCCCCCAACACACTCAAGCAACCTTGAGAATACACTCACCCATTCACACAAGCATACATACATACATGCACATGTATATACACAGACACACAGACACACACACAGACATGCACACACACACACACACACACACACACACACACACACACACACACACACGCACGCACATGCACACACACACACACACACACACACACACACACACACACACACACACACACACACACACACACACACCCTCACCACTATTTTCCACTGAACTTCACTTAACCCACCTGCAATGCCCTCTCTCCCATTGACCTGTATGGGTGCCCCCTTTCTTTTGGCCATGTTAGTTAACATGCCTGGCCACATTAATTTACTCAGAAATTCTCTGAATCACTCCTTTACGCAAATCACTTCCTGCAGATATGTCCAGGGAAAAGCCCATGGCTAATTAGTATTAGCTATTCCAATTGAATCTTTCAGTCTCCAACAAAGAAGTGAGTTGGATTACCCACCACGGTGATTCCTCTGACCATGGAAAATCACCACAGTGATCCTATTTCTGAGGCAGCAGTTTTAGCATGTGGGATTGGCTACTTATGGTATATAGTGCTCATGGTAACCCTTTCTGAATTCCAAGGCAGATCTTAAATGCTCTTTTAAGCTATTTATATACAAACTGTTAATGAGACTGCGGTGGTGGTGCTGCGGTAGCATTGTCGCCTCACAGTAAGACGTCCTGTTCGATTCTCAGCTAAAGCGTCTTCTGTGTGGAGACATGTGTGAATGAGCGTACCTTTGTTGAAGGTTGTGCATCAGAGCTGGCAACTCAACACGTAAAAATCTACTGCCAATCATTAGCAGACCGGAGCTCTGCTGTGGCAACCCCTAACCGGGAAAAGCCGAAAGACACAACAACAACATATACAAACTGTTAATGACTGTCTCAGCCAATCTTTTCCTAACAGGGCTGTGGAAAAGGCAAGCAGCAGCCCTGAGTTTTTGATAATACAGATAGGACAGGTATAAAAGGATGCTCAGTTACCACTTAAATGAACAGTTCAACAATAGTATATCATGAAACTGACATGCAATATAATACAGAAGAAATAAATTGCTTTATTTCTATCCCGCCCTTATCCTCTGCGAGTTTACTAATACCCCTTCCTGCATCTGCGTCACTCCTTTTACTGCTCCTTACCTTTCAGGGTCTCTGGCTGCTGCTAGCTCCTGCCCTGGTGTGCTTACTCTGGTAGGTTACCTTAATTTGGGGTTTCTTAACTTGGAATGAGAAGTTGCTTTTGATGCCTATTTAACTGAAACCTGTTACTGCATTGTTTTGACTACTAGTACTTTGATCTGTATACTACGGTGCTGGCCGTATTATCCAAAGATGTCAACATTATTTCCGTAACAAAGGACCTTGAGTTATGGACTCTCAGCGCTATGTTTTAGAATGACGCTGCTTGCTTGGCATGGATCTGAATATCTGTTTGTAACTGTTTCCGCTTTATTTTGTATTATGCTATGTTAAGAGGTTGTTAAGGTGCTTTCAATGATTCTGCTTGCCTGGCACGGATCAGAACATCTGCTTGCAACTGTTTCTGCTTTATTTTGTATTATGCAATTTTAAGAAGTTGTTAAGGTGTTTTTAAAACTTGTCAAGTTATCGATTGCAACCAGATTCTGGTTTTTTTTGGCTGGTACTGGCCTGAACCATGCTAATACTTTGTCTTTAATCCCTCCAGACATCTTGAACCATGTCAGTGTGCTCGTGAGTCTGTAGCCTCTCATACCTACTAAACGCGCCACCCTCGTCGAATTGCTTTTTGCTCAGGTAGCTGCTTGCTGCATGCCAACAACTGAATTGCAACATTACTTTTCTTTTTACTGAATGCGCTCCCTGATATAAGGCCATCTAGTCTTGAAGCGCTTCTAGCTGATAATATAACACTATACTGCATTAATATAGTATATTTTTATAACTTATAGTTAGTCATGTTGAATGATTGCGACTGCTTGTATTTTTAGTAACCTTATTGCTACCTAGGCTCGGAGCCTTCGAATCGGGTACTTTGGCTGACTGTATGAATATGCGCTACTGATCTAAGGCCATTTAGTTTTGAAGCGATTTTAGTTAGTATTAAGCTTTATTGCAATATTATAGTTGTCTTTACACTACCATTACTTTTATATTCTGTTTAAGCAGTGTGTTTGATAGATGTTTTGCTACTTTAACACAGTTTGTTAATGTGAATTTTATCTGTGAAAGCTGTTTTTGTGCCAGATTGTTTGTCTTTCTGCTGCTTTGGCCTCTGTTGGTCCTCATTGTATGTTTTTTACTTGTACCTTCAATGTTGAATACCTATGCTAATTTTATTTTTCTTTCTTCCTTCCTATTCTGCCTTTCTTGTCCCCCCAGTTCTTAGCATAATCTCTTTTGATTCCTGTCCTACCTTACATCTTACTGGTGTCGGACTTACTTGGCCCTGCAGTGATTGGAAGTTTGCTTGTTTCCTTCTATATTCTCCCCATCCAAGGAACGGAAAGTATGTCCTGGGCTTGGTTCTGTTGATTTATAGACCCCTTTTAGGTTAACCTGAAGAGTCCTTTAGTTGCCTGCGTCTGTGAGCCTAGCAGCCAGTACCTCCTTTCCTAAACCTCTAATACCCCTTTAAACCCTTCTCTTTTCTGGCTTTACCTGCTACACTTTCACCTCTTCTTCCTTCCTCCTACTGTATCAAATACTGTCCTAATCCTCTTCAACTCCTTTTCATCCCACTGGTGCTTATTTGATTTCTTTCTCAGCCCTTCCTTTTACACTTTTGCTCTTTTTACTGCCTTACCTATCTGCCTTTCTGATAGTCTCTGTGGGCTCACTCCGCCCTCCCTACACACCCCTGGGTCCTAACCTTATAGCTCTCTGGACACGCCCCCATCCTAACCCTCCAATCTTGCTCCTTCCACTCCAACTCCTCCCACTTCCACCTTACACTCTCTTCCATACTCTTCTCTCTTATCCTAACTATACTTACCCCTCCTATTATAACTACCCCTTCTTAACTCCTCTTCTCTGTTTACTCCCTCCCCCCTCCTAATTTTTTTTTCCTTTCTACATATTATCCTCTCTACTCTCTCCACTTTTACATTCTCACACCCTCCTCTTTTATTCCTACTCCTCTCATGATGACTTCCTACCTAACTACCCCCCACCTTTTATTCTCACTCTACTTTTTTCACCCTATGCTCAGTTTACTACCTATCCTACTATGAAAAAAAAACTTGATGTCCAACACTTCCATCCTAACAAACACACTTTAACACTTCTCTATCCACAAATCACCCATATATTCCTAAATTTCACAGCCATCTGAGAACAAAACTAAAATACACTTCTTAACATTATCCTCATACACAAACCTACTAATCCTTCTTCTAGATGGAGATATCCACCTAACCCTGGTCCTACTTCCTTTCTCCACTAGTGTCTGAACCTAAACTTAATAACACCTTCTTAATAGGCCATCTTAATATCCAAAGCTTAAACAACAAAGTACCATACCTACATGCCCTCCTTCATATACACTCATTTGACATTCTCTGCCTCTCAGAGACCTGGCTAAAACCTACCACTAAAGACACTGAAATTATTCACATGGCTACAATATAGGTGGTGTTCTTTAAAAATCAGCTGAATATTACTACCCTTCCAGTCACCCAACTCAAGATAACAAGATAGAAGATTATTGCTAAACTTCAATTAAATTCAAAAATCCCTTATATCATCTGTGTACACCTGCCACCACAATATACCTATCCTAGAAAATTATCTTAGTTGGCACTTATCCTCAAGAAACCATTATATTAGGAGACCTTAACATAGACTGGCATTGATGAAAACCCCTCATCTCATATCAACCTTCATAGTTTTACCCAAACTATTACTCTACCAACTTTAAATAATAATAGTGTAATAGAGAAAGAGAAAGCATTCTAGACTGGATACTTATAAACGGGGTTAAACACAAAACAGAAACCTGCCTGATGCCTACCAGTGATGTCAATTTTTGCTTTTCATAAGAAGGGGCTGATTGTGTTATTTCAAACATTTTAATCTAGACCTGTTTCAGACTGAACTTGGTGCATGTAACTGAGTATGTTTTAACACAACTTTTCTATCCATTCTTTTACTAGAAATAAAGTCCAACAAACTGCGAAACTATACAACTGCCAAGGTCATCTCATACCCTATATCACTCTCATGGAGAAATGTATCCATCATCTTTCCTTTGTAGACACTATTAATCGGAACTGTAACAACAACTTACTCTTCTGCCATTTTCATTGACCTCTCTGACTAGCCCGGCCACAAATAATGTCAATAATGTATTCTTTGGTCATCTTCCTTGATCTTTACTGCATATGGTAGTAGCTAGCCAAATTTTTCTGGCAAGCTCTTGTGTAAAGATCTGCAGCTAGCCTCTGTGAAGTTGTCTAAAGATGATTTTGAGTATGATGTCAGATTCTTTTGTAGAAGCTTTTACTTTTTATCATGATATTATTTGTATTTATAAAGTCTAGACATGACAGGGCGGCCACATTGCTGCAGTGGTTAGCGTTGTTGCCTCACAGCAAGAGGTTCTCTGGTTCAATCCTCAGCTAGGGTGGCTTCTGTGTGTAGTCTGCATGTCCTCCCTGTGGTTGCATGGGTTTCCTCCGGGTGCTCCGTTTTCCTCCCACATCCCAAAGACATGCTGTAGGTGGATTGGACACTCTAAATTGACCCTAGGTGTGCACGTGTGTATGTGCCTTCAGTAGAAGGTTGATAGCCGGGCTGGCAACTTGACACTGTAAAACTCTACTGCCAATCATGAGTGGACAGGTGATCCACTGTGGCGACCCCTCACCGGGAAAAGCTAGAAGAAGATATAGTCTAGACATGATACCTGTTTACAATTTCTGTGAAAAGTAGAGTCACAGAGCTTACTTCATGATTTTCTTATATTTAAAAACAAATATTCCTTTATATCTTATATGTCTTAGTAATACATATCTTTATTTACTGTAGCTATCAGAGTTCCCATTTTTATATCAATAAGAATACATGAAAGGAGTGGAAGTTTTGGTAATGGCCAAGTGTATTTCAGGGTGTATAATGGCCAAGTGTTGTTTTAGGGTGTATTTGCCTGTACAAATATTATTTTTTATTTCGAACTGTGTAGCTAGAAAGCAAATGTGTGCTGAGAAGAAATAGCATTACTTTGCTTATGTCAGCTTTTCTGTCCCTGATGAACAGTCTAGTGATGTTTTCCCAATGACAGAAATACCTGAAAGCAAGAATTTAGGTCACTTAACAAGAAAGTAGGCTCTAGTGTGGCTGTGTGTGTTGTGGCTGATGAGGACATTTAAGGTACTAGCAGTTCATTACATTTTTATCAGTTCTGTTGTATCTTAGAACTCTCAAATAACTCCAGGTTCGAAACAGATTTGGGATACAGTCATCAAAACTCTTCTAAGGACACAAACTCAGAGCAGAAAAGTTATGCCTCATTTCAGACTGATTTTTAGAAATATACCCAATTACTGATGGAAATGAATGCTGTCTTATTACCTTTCTTAAATAAACTGAACAACGGTAGGAGGTAAGTCTTTCACCCCTCTAGCTTTGGATTGGAGGCAAGTGAGAAGCACTGGAATGAGGAATATGAGCGTCTGAAGAAAAAATAAGGATGGTCACCCGTGGATCTAAATTTTCATGTGTTTAGGGATTTCTACCTTTTAACTTGAGTATAGTGGAACTGTCTAAAAAGGAGAAATGTTTAATGGGATGATCACTTACCTCCCATCCATCTGAATCTCTTCAGACTCTCTTCTTTCTCTGCCTTTATAAAGGTGCATTAATCTTTTAAGGGGGACAGTTTTTTTCAGGAAATTGATGGTGTTCCAAAGGATCTTTGCATTATAACTAAAGCTCATCACCACTTGTTCACCAACCAGAGATACTGATCTTAACTCTGAGTCTCTTTTTTATCACCTCCCCTAACATCAACATCAAAACCTTTAATTATTGCATATTCTCAAAAGTGAAGTTAGGTAACTTTGAAAATTCAGCTACGTGACATAACACTTCTTGCTTCTCTCTCCTAGAAAAATCTATATAGTAAGTCTGCCAGCAGCACTCTGTGCTGCATTAAAACTAATAGTTTTTCATTGAAACTTAAGTGATGAACTAAATGTGTTAAATTCAAATATTTCATGCACTGGTATGTTGTAGTCTTCATATGACAGACTACAGACATTATAATACAGAAAATTGTTCATGTTCCAGTGTAACTCATAAAAATACTCAAGTTCTGTATTGAGTAAAATAAATTGTTTACCATCTCATTGGTAAGTGGCAGAGCTTGTGCTCAGCTCTGAATTAAACTTTTTATGTATCTTGTCAAGCAAACTAAACATCCTAATATTATACTAGCAAAGCTATGACGTCCTTTTATGTGAAATAAAACAAACTACCAAGCTGAAACATGTGGAAACTAATAACAAGTGGACTTCTAGCTGCATAAATGACAATAAATCATTTAGTATATAGGTCCCCATAGCCCCAATGTTGGAATTTCACTTCATACTCCTATATCTATATAAGCCAACACCAAGGTCTTCAGATGAGAAAGATTAGTTTGCAATTCCAAAAAATGTATGTACTCAAGTATATTGTCACCTCAGTCCTTCTTTATAAAAGTCCTTCTATTAAAACTGCACAAATGTTAATATTTAAATGCACTTAAATGTGGAGCTAGGGTTTGCTGACATGTATTTAATGTTCACCATTATTTTTCTTATTGTACTATTATGCACTGAAACAGTATTTCTGTCTTCATCATCACAATTACGGGCTTTGTTGTTGTTTTAATGAAGTATGCAGTATGTTGTTCCACCGCAAGATATAGAGAAAATTGATTTGGATTGTGCCAATAAGGAAACAAGTTTATAGGTGACTGCTCAGAATATCTAGATGATAAGCTGAATTCCGCTGATGCTTAGCAAAATGAAATGGCTATGTGGGACTCACAGCACTGAATTGTGTGTTAGATATGTTCATGCATCTTAGAGACAAATTCATTACAGCTAAGACTTTGCTGTTAATTGTTGGCTCCCACTCTTTTCTACCAGTTTAAAATTGCACTTATTTACAGATAGCCATGTCCCCCCTTAATATTTTTCTCATGAGATGCCCTCAGCAGACAGAGCTACAAATCACCTCCATTATGCCCCTCCCATATCTAAGACCAGTTATAAGCAAGGCAATGCCGTCTTCAGTAGTGTGATATCCAAAGCATGAGAAGATAACCTGACAACATATATTTACAAGACAACCTCAGTCAATTTGCCCTACCTGTATTACTCCATCTTACAGCCAGCTCCCCCTGCTGCCATGGCATTCTACAGCCCTTACCAGACCTGCAACCTGTTACATTCTATACCTCTGCAAGCCAACCTGAGCCAAATGCTAACTTTTGGGTCAGCTGATTTAATAGGATGCTCTCACTCTGCTGATCTGATTTGATTCCCATTTGTGGTTAAGTGAATGTCTGCAGAATGTGTACAACATTGAGATTTTTCTGCACAAAGAGTATTATATTTTCTGCATAAATATATTCTAACCTATTTCCTTACGTTACTCCTAAATGAATTTATTTTACATTTTATTTTCCTATTGCACTCCATGTTTTTATTGACTATAGCTGAAAAATACTCTCTCAGCTCCATAACCTTTATTCTGCAATAACGTTTTTCTGTTTCTGTACTTAATGAATATGTTGTCTGACCAGAGGACCTTCCCAGTCAATAAACAAAAATACATGAAATAATCAGATAAATAAATCAGTTGCTTAACCATTGGGTGGTCGGTCCTTCCTGATGTAAATATCCTAGTCTCTCCAATTTACTGTTCAAAGAGTCATTTGATGCTCCCTCACACAGGCCCCCCCTGTGCCCCCCCGTCTTATTCTTCTTTCCATTCTGCTTTGATCCCTTTCCTGCCCACATGGGCAATGATTTCAATTTTCCTATGAGATACAACTAGTTTCTGGAATTTTTAGTATTCTTTGTTCCTTTCTTCAAGTTCTGCTGTACAATTCGTGCACTTTAACTTAGCTTTCCCTTCTACCTGTAGTGTTACCTGCTGAAGTAATTCAGACTCAAGAAGGAAGATCACATCTCGCCATCTAGTGCCTGACCTTTAACTCGTTATTCTCTACAAGACGACGTAAGACAAAAACTTCCTCAGGGCCTGAGCACAATAAGAATTTTGGAGAGGTACATTTAAATGGATGTATCTCTCTCTCTTCTACCACTTTCATCCTTCTGAGACAGACTGCTGTGGTCCAGATGTTCCTCATTCCTGGTACCTCGCCATTCTGATGTACAGTAACACTGAGTCTGCATGTCTTGGAGTGGGGAAATCAACCACCCTGTAACGAGCTACCCCCACTCTCACACCTGGTCCTTGTGTCAGACATTATTTCAACCTCCAGCATGGCTCCTGCAAACAGTGCTGCTTCAGAATCTCAAATATTTACCCTTCTCACTATGTCTTATGTTAGGCTGGCTTAAGGTAACTGTGCTGCATTCTGTTAGAAAGATGGAAACACGGCTACTTAATATGCAAGAGCAGATGCAAACATTTGAGTGCATTTGTAAAACATGCAATATTGCGAAAGTCTGAAAATTGACAACAGGCCTTTTAAAGTCGAATCTACTCTAGTGTGCAAACACATATAGACCATATAGACACACACATACACACACACACACACACACACACACACACACACACACACACACACACACACACACACACATATACACACACAAATGCATGTAAGTATATACATGCATTGGAGAAAAAATATATAATGCAATAACATGTTAAAGAGATGGGGTACTGCAACATTAAAAATGTTACTGCAAGGACCTTACTACTGACTGATGAGATGATATTACTGACAAAACCATTATACAAACTAAACAGCTTGAAATAAAGAACCAAACATCAGAATCCAGTTATTCAACTGAAAAATAATTCACTACCCACCATGATTTTAGTGTCAGCATTTCCCACTATACTGCTATGGAAAAGATACACTGTAGTATATCATATCAGTTCCATGCTGTTAATCACAGCATCTAGGCTGCTGGGGTAGGGACTATTTAAAAGTACATCTGTTCATTAACCTTGCAAATCATAGGTTAGAGAAATGGTAATGTAGAACATAAAACCAGCTAGTTAACACCAATAGTATTTCCAAGTGGTCCTGTTCAATTTCAAGTTAACAGTTTCCTGAGGATACCATTAGAATCATACACGTTTAATCAACTGATACGTGAGCGTAAGCCCCGTTCCTACTTTAATGAGAAGAGCTACATATCTGGGAGTTTTTCTTCCTGCTATAGAATGGTATATTTCAGAGCTGCTGTGTTGTACCCTTCTTGTTTTGGGACTTTTTCTGTAGCAGCAGGAAGTTCTTTATTTTTCTAGCTGTTTATGTTATTACCCACTGTCCTAGTTTATACAGCAAATCCAATGTATTTGTTGTTAAATATCACCCAAAATATATCCAAAAATATGATTCAGAACCATTTCAGTTATTTGCCAATAAAGTGAAAATATTTCCATAAAAGTCGCATTTGTAGGTATTTGCCTATTAGCATTAGTCTGAAAATTAAGAATTATTGTCTGAACTATTTCAGGTCTATTAGGATTTTGCTTTAGTGATTTTCTGCTGCAGTATTTGGTTTATTACTACTTTCCTGATTTCACATAACCTGTAAATCTCGATAAAACTAAACCCATTGAATTTGGTATTATTTGGTACTGTTGAAACACTGTAACTCTCGAGTCATAAACGATTCCTTAGGTAACCCTATCTCACAACATAACCAATGCAAATACCTTGGAGTAAACCTGGACCCCTCTTTAAACTTCAATCTGCATATAATAAAATTGCACACAAACTGCTCCAACTCAAATCATCTTATCATATCACTGATATTCAGTCTCTGTAGCAAGATATTCCAAAGCTAAAAATGCCCTCATTCCTAAAATGCAAATTATACTTCCTTTTATTTCTTTGGGGAGTCCACTAACACCAATACACTACAAAACACACTAAATATCTGAACATTTTTTAATGTCACTGACATAAAAGACATCACTAAAACCTTCTTACCAGTACAATCACAATACCAATCAAATTAAGGACAATCTTACTTTCTTTACTATTGTTTATAAACTTTTCTACCTGAACATAAACTCCACCTCTTGTTTACTTTCCGATGCTGACCCCAGTGTGTTCACATTAATACAGCAATGCTTTATGCCCCCTGTCACTGAAATGTTATCCAACAAATGTGCACCAGCTATACAGAATTCCATCTGTACTGAAGTTTGGGAAAGGCCCAAAATGAATATGTTTACTGCAGTCTCCTGAAAATGTCATGCATTTGATTTATCTCAGTGCATCACTCTGCTACCTTTAGTAACATCACAGTGGTGTAGCCTGTGCTGGTGTTGCTGCAGTGTGACAGCTGCTGTTGTTCCCTACATCTTTATAAGATGCATCTCTGCACAAGTTTTTTAAGTGCTTTTTTCACCTTTATACAGAGAGAAGTTGGAGTAAAGGTTAATGTGTTTACCTTACAGACACAAGGTGCAGGGTTTGATTCTTACATGTGTAATTGGCTAGGCTTAAAATGGCCCATAAGAGCAGTGAGCCTAGTACTAATCTATGAACCAATACATAGACACAGCTATTTGTGCTACTTTAGGCCTGATGACTATGAATCATGACCTCCTTTTGCAAACTTCATTTGACTGTCATTATGCACTCTGTAGCTTGTTTTTCCGCATCTTTAAAAAATACTGTACGTCTGCACTCCCGAATTATATTACAGTGTTTATTTATTTATTTGTTTGTTTATTTATATAGTTTTATATCATCTCTGGAAAATTAAATGAACCATAAAAGACCCCTTGTCGGTGCAGGCCCAGGAAAAAAATAATACTCCAAGGCTAATGGGTTAAGAGTATAATTTTGTAAAACAAAAATACAATACTTGCATATAAAATTTCAAAAAGAACTAAAGATGTAAAGAAAAAAATCAATAAAGCTTACAAATAAAAATTCAAGTGCACAATACATAAAACAATAAAGAGATTGCACTTGAGTAAAATTTTCAGTGAGTTTCAAAGTTGGAACAGTTCAATACCATTTTAAATGCAAAGTACATGTGCCAAAGCTTAAAGATATAACTAGAAATTAACAAGTAACAGTAATTGTGAAACCAAAGTACAAAACAAAATTATTGTGTTCTAACTTCATTTCTTCTCAAAACTTTAAAATATACTTAGATAAAGATTACTCAAATCAATACACTGCAAAAACAATATATGCTACAAAGGTTATATAAATTGTACTACATCAATTTAAATAGAATATGAAAGAGAAGTGCATGCTAATATCACATTCCCCTACTACTGGTATACTACATGGTTTACCTTCATGTGTGCATATTGCACAAGGGCAAACAGCAATTGTCTGAAAGGCACTTTGCAAAGTTTGCAAACGCTCTGAAAAAGGATCGAATGTGCAATGAGTGAATGCACATTGACATTCGCTCATTGCACATTCGGCATTTTGGGGCCAATTGCACTATAGTGGGGCTCGGGAAATGGTCCCTTTCCCCACTGTAGTGTGATCTCAGAATTAGAATGTTAAAGTAGGGGAGCCACAGCCCCCCACATGGGGGATGGAGGGGGGCTTGCCCCCTGCTTTACACTTCATTACATTTTTTTCTTGCCGTTTATGTTCGAAAATCAGCAATTCTGCTTTTCAATTTGCTGATTTTCGAACATTTAAAACTGTCACTGTTTTCATTTTCATGGTTACGATTCGCTCATACAAGCAATCGCACCACTGTGTTTCATTGTTATAAAGGTAAACCATATTACATATGTATGCTTGCAGAAACTTATCAGATTTCTAGTCAATCAAAAACTTATAGTAAGCTGTAGATTGCTAATAAGCAGAGCAGGAAACACAGCATTTATAGTACAATACATTGCAAGAAACTACATTGCAACAAAGTGCTTTGCACGTTTTCTAGAAGAAATATAAACATATGGAATTGGTACCATTTAAAGATTAGCTTCTTAGCTGATGTGTACATTTCCCTATGTATAAAGTATAAATAATCAGTAGTTCATTTATTCCTAACTAGTACACCCTACAACATTCACACATTAATGCATTGGATGGTCACCGTGGATCTAAATTTTCATGTGTTTAGGGATTCCTACCTTTTAACTTGAGTATAGTGGAACTGTCTAAAAAGGAGAAATGTTTAATGGGATGATCACTTACCTCCCATCCATCTGAATCTCTTCAGACTCTCTTCTTTCTCTGCCTTTATAAAGGTGCATTAATCTTTTAAGGGGGACAGTTCTTTTCAGGAAATTGATGGTGTTCCAAAGGATCTTTGCATTATAACTAAAGCTCATCACCACTTGTTCACCAACCAAAGATATTGATCTTAACTCTGAGTCTCTTTTTTATCACCTCCCCTAACATCAACATCAAAACCTTTAATTATTGCATATTCTCAAAAGTGAAGTTAGGTAACTTTGAAAATTCAGCTACGTGACATAACACTTCTTGCTTCTCTCTCCTAGAAAAATCTATATAGTAAGTCTGCCAGCAGCACTCTGTGCTGCATTAAAACTAATAGTTTTTCATTGAAACTTAAGTGATGAACTAAATGTGTTAAATTCAAATATTTCATGCACTGGTATGTTGTAGTCTTCATATGACAGACTACAGACATTATAATACAGAAAATTGTTCATGTTCCAGTGTAACTCATAAAAATACTCAAGTTCTGTATTGAGTAAAATAAATTGTTTACCATCTCATTAGTAAGTGGCAGAGCTTGTGCTCAGCTCTGAATTAAACTTTTTATGTATCTTGTCAAGCAAACTAAACATCCTAATATTATACTAGCAAAGCTATGACATCCTTTTATGTGAAATAAAACAAACTACCAAGCTGAAACATGTGGAAACTAATAACAAGTGGACTTCTAGCTGCATAAATGACAATAAATCATTTAGCATATAGGTCCCCATAGCCCCAATGTTGGAATTCCACTCCATACTCCTATATCTATATAAGCCAACACCAAGGTCTTCAGATGAGAAAGATTAGTTTGCAATTCCAAAAAATGTATGTACTCAAGTATATTGTCACCTCAGTCCTTCTTTATAAAAGTCCTTCTATTAAAACTGCACACATGTTAATATTTAAATGCACTTAAATGTGGAACTAGGGTTTGCTGATATGTATTTAATGTTCACCATTACTTTTCTTATTGTACTATTATGCACTGAAACAGTATTTCTGTCTTCATCATCACAATTACGGGCTTTGTTGTTGTTTTACTGAAGTATGCAGTATGTTGTTCCACCGCAAGATACAGAGAAAATTGATTTGGATTGTGCCAATAAGGAAACAAGTTTATAGGTGACTGCTCAGATTATCTAGATAATAAGCTGAATTCCGCTGATGCTTAGCAAAATGAAATGGCTATGTGGGACTCGCAGCACTGAATTGTGTGTTAGATATGTTCATGCATCTTAGAGACAAATTCATTAGAGCTAAGACTTTGCTGTTAATTGTTGGCTCCCACTCTTTGCTACCAGTTTAAAATTGCAGTTATTTACAGATAGCCATGTCCCCCCTTAATATTTTTCTCATGAGATGCCCTCAGCAGACAGAGCTACAAATCAACTCCATTATGCCCCTCCCCATATCTAAGACCAGTTATAAGCAAGGCAATGCAGTCTCCAGTAGTGTGATATCCAAAGCATGAGAAGATTACCTGACAACATATATTTACAAGACAACCTCAGTCAATTTGCCCTACCTGTATTACACCATCTTACAGCCAGCTCCCCCGCTGCCATGGCATTCTACAGCCCTTACCAGACCTGCAACCTGTTACATTCTATACCTCTACAAGCCAAACTGAGCCAAATGCTATCTTTTGGGTCAGCTGATTTAATAGGATGCTCTCACTCTGCTGATCTGACTTGATTCCCATTTGTGGTTAAGTGAATGTCTGCAGAATGTGTACAACATTGAGATTTTTCTGCACAAAGAGTATTATATTTTCTGCATAAATATATTCTAACCTATTTCCTTACGTTACTCCTAAATGAATTTATTTTACATTTTATTTTCCTATTGCACTCCATGTTTTTATTGACTATAGTTGAAAAATACTCTCTCAGCTCCATAACCTTTATTCTGCAATAACGTTTTTCTGTTTCTGTACTTAATGAATATGCTGTCTGACCAGAGGACCTTCACAGTCAATAAACAAAAATACATGAAATAATCAGATAAATAAATCAGTTGCTTAACCATTGGGTGGTCGGTCCTTCCTGATGTAAATATCCTAGTCTCTCCAATTTACTGTTCAAAGAGTCATTTGATGCTCCCTCACACAGGCCCCCCCCACACAAACACACATACATACATGCAAACAAACACACACACACACACACATACACACACACACACACACACACACACACACACACACACACACACACACACACACACACACACACAAACACACATACATACATGCAAACAAACACACACACACACTCACTTTACACACACAGACACACACACACACACACACACACACACACACACACACACACACACAGACACACACACACACACACACACACACACACACACACACACACACGCACACACGCACACACACACACACACACACACACACACACACACACACACACACACACACACACATACATACATGCAAACAAACACACACACACTCACGGGTGCATACACACACACACACACACACACACACACACACACACACACACACACACACACACACACACACACACACACACATTATATCTCTCTGAGGATTATGCATCAAAGTTTTGAACATACAAGCTGCAGGGTGAGATTTTTCTCAGTGAGGTGATATTTCTGTTAGTGTTTCTTTTAGCCAGTGGGAATAGAAAGTGCATTATTGTCACCTTTTCTACATAAAAATCATTAATAAACCACTGTATCTAGCAATAATGGCTTACTAACTTCTAATAAAGGGCTCCTAAAATCTTGAGTAACTGTAAAACATTGTCTGGCATGGAACAAGTTCTTTGTTGGGTTTGTATAAAGTTATAAATCCCAGTTCTTTTTATAAATACAGCAAATAATAAAAAATAAAATAAAATGAATACTGTACAAATGAGGACACAACAAAGTTTAACATTGTTAAACTCTTATTTTTTTTGTGACCTTTTTTACTCTCTACCTGCCAATTCTCAAGACTCACCCTTTCAAATTCAAATCCGTCCATTCTGAAGAGTTGGGGTGGGGAAATCCCATCAGATCCCCTGGTGTGATAGCCATGCAGGCACTGACGTCCAAACAGACATCAGGGTTTTATGCTCTCAGCAACACTGCAGCAAGTAAAGTATCCCCAACATTGTAGCAATGAAAGCATATTATGTGGAAAGCCTAATCCCTCATTTCAAGAGATGATATGGGAAACTGTATCACTATAGGGACTGCTTTTCTGCCTATATTAGCTCATGCATGCTACTTCATATGACCAACAAAGTTTACCATCACCAATTTGTGTGCCCACTCCCACATCACCCCTACGCTGGCCCCCACCCTTTGGACTCCATCCCTTGTCTACCCTGAACCAAACAGAATGCATGCCCTCCACCTCTAAATGAGCATGCCCATCCCCTAGTCTGCACTGCCCATCCCCCTAGTCTGCACTGTCCAGTGCCATTGCAACTGCTCATACTTGATATGGTTCACACCCAGGACGGTATCATGGTATGCAACCAGGATTAACATTGTTAAACTCTTTGTCTATGTGAAAACCTTACTCACCTGTATTCTATATTTTGTACACATCTTAGTCATATCACAAATATTTGTTTTTTTATTTCTGAAATTATTTGTAACATTCGTAATATTTGCTATATATTTTTTATTTACACTTACATTCTGCTGATCAGGCTAGTGGTACGTGAATCAATGCACTACCCTTGTATATAAGATCAAGTAAAGTAAATAAAGAAATTAATTAATTAACATATCTCCAGATGCATTTTCACACTCAAACACTGACATCTAAACTGCAAGATACACTAATTCAGAAGCTAAAGTTGTTAGTCATATAAAACAGCAGCTGACTGTTTAGAAATTAGGAGATGGCTCTCCAAAGTTCATAATGTATATCTCGGAGGATCACATTATTATTAAACTGCTTAGATATCTAGATAGATAGACAGAGACAGAAAGAGAGACATAGTTATAGCTACAGGTATAGATATAAACATATATATTTTATTACTAAAGTGATTAGATAGATAGATGGACAGATTCAGAGACAGACACATAGGTATAGATATAGCTATAGAGATATAGATATAGATTTATACCACTACAGAATTAATCTGCGTTATTTGCGATGTTTAACATGTGCTACAGTTCTAATAAAATGCTAAATCCCAGCTTCTTTTGTAACTGAAATCTATTACCTGTAATGTAAGACTTGTTTTATTTATCCTGCAAATATTATTACACATATATAGACTTAAAGAATTATTTGGCCAACATTTAACCATATGATAAAATGTGTCATTTTGTTTGACTTCAATGATAAGTGATGACACATTTTAACATGTTGTCTATGCTTAAATACTGACTTTGTTTTTAACTACTTATTTATAACTATTAGGAGTTCAGTATTTTTTAATGTTCCTCTTGCTATTTTAGCTGAAACTGCAGCTGTGGTCCTAGATTTTTAGTGAACTGTTTCTTGCTTTTATAAAAAGCAAAATAAATCAAGATGCTTAGTACATTTTCATTTATTATCATTTACATATACCTCTTTAATGTCACACTTCAGTCTGTTTTTACAGATCTTCAAGGAATAAGGATTGTTTAATTACTGACATGTCCAAAAGTAGCAAAACTGTTTTTTTTTTTTTTTTGGTTACAAGAGTAGAGTTAATCTAATTGGCTTTGTAGAATGCCTAATACGGAGTCAAAAAGAATAAACATATCAGCAAAAAATTTTGGAATATAGCCAAAAATAATGTGAGGACAAAGACCCCAAATCAGGAGCAGATATTAACTGACATAAACTTAAAAAGTTGATAGAAATGCAGATTTTCCATTAGCATGCATTTTCCTGAAACTGAAACATTTGTCATTATTTGGTGACTTTAATCTTCAATGACTTGCCAGAAAAAATGTAAATTTTATGTTGTATTGTTGATAGACCAAAAATATGACATATGAGGCAAACATCTGGACATTTTGTGAAATTCTGGACTGTTGATAGATATGAGAACAACTCTGGACTTCGTTGGTGTAGAAATAAGAAAGGTATTTCATGTAGTTTGAACAGATCCTGGTACAAACTAAAATATGTAAAACAATACATGGTTTGTGGCAACAAATATTTAATCCACCAAATAGAGGGAAAGTTCATTTTAGTTTCAGCTGATGTTATAATAAATGCAATTTTCAGATTACCACTGAAGCCTTTTGCAGATTATATTGAAATGTTTGTATATTGGCATTAAACAGAACATAATTTCATAATTTCTTCACACCCATGGTAAGCCCATGAGGCTATCAAGGAACTCAAGAATCTAAAACATTATAATCATACTCCATAGGTCCTGTCCATTCATATAACACAGGTTTACACTGTCCGATGTTTTTCAGTATCTTTATGGCATTTTTTCTATGTCTTTAGGAATGCCTCAGTGGGGTATCAGTCCCATCTATGTGTGGACTTCAAAATAACATATAACATAGGGTTTCCATGCAGACATAAGGTGCAGCTTGTTCCATTCTTCACCCATTCCAAAACTGTTCTATGGCTCAGGCAAAGCTGTAATACTTCAAATACTGAGTGTTTTCCAGCCTGGTGAAGGCTAAATGTTGATACTACAGCTGTGTATTGTTTTGTCATTAAAGAACTTTAATATGGACATTCAGACAATGACTCTCCAGTTAAGAAAAAACATGTAATAACTTTAAGGCAAGGTATTTGCTTTTCCCCCCATATGTGTTCACTGTGACAGGCCAGTAACTATTAAGGCATTTTTCTTCTTCTTCCTCATCTGTGAGGGGAAAGTTCATGTTTTATCCATTCATCGAGAAGTGAGTTAAACTGATGTCAAAAGAGTCCAAATAACATAATTCACACTGCACAAGACTGACGAAATGATAAATAATTTTAGATGAAAGTAACTATTTGGTTAAATGTTAATAAACCTTATTGTTGTGTATAAAATGCCCATTCCATATATTTATGGAAGCATAAATCTAGGAAGCAGTGAAGTATTACTATATGCAAATGTTACTACTTCCAGTGTTTCTTGCAGACCTTTTCCTTGATATTCTGTTTAATGGAGTGGCAGAGTGAATTCCTAACATTTTAACTATATAGAAAACCATATTGTCTTAATAATTATTTAGTGAATTTTCCCATTGGCCAAACATTTCAAGAAGCGCATTTTATAATATGCAATTGTATTTGTAATGTAATTGCTTAACCATTACTAATAGATTTTCAATATGTAAATCAACTGTGCTGCAGACACATTTCTTCCACCACATTTGTGTGTTTATTTTCTCTTTTGATAACTACAAATGTCTTTCTGGGTGAGAGAGATCTGAGGAGAAATGCTCAAAAAAGTACATTTATCAGTACTTTAAATGTGTCCTTTTTCATGTTTTCCCACCCTTTTAGACATACATAGGAACTGTGTTAGTCATATTTCACTGTTATCTATTTACATGTCAAACAATTAAACAGCACAACAATTTTGAGATAAGACATATCAATAAAATTAGAAACTATAAAGAAAATATATTCTTGTAAACCTTGGAAGTCACAAGCACAAAATAAATTAAATCAGAAAAAAAGATAAGCAAAGTAAAGGTATAAAATGTATATATATATATATATATATATATATATATATATATATATATATATATATATAGAGAGAGAGAGAGAGAGTGATGGATTAAAATAAGCTGATAGTTATAGTAATCTGTAGATGCAAAGAAAAAAATATGAAATTGATCACCCAATGAGGATATGTTTTGATTAGGTTTTACACAGGATAACTGCATTTTATGAAGATCTTACATTTCACAGTAAGAAGACTTGGGTTGTTCCTTGAATGAAATAACAGACGGTGTTCTTGTAAATAGGACTGGAAAGATCCCTCCGATGATGACATCACCTTCTTGTGTGTAACCGTTACTCTTCTCCCTGATCAGATCGCATCCTTTCTGCTGCGTGACAACGGCACAGAAGTAAAGAATCAGTGCAGGACGTATTACAGATACACGTGGTTCCAGATCAGTTCGGGTTTTAGGTAACATTGTCATGTACTTATATCCGGAAAATGATTTACCCCCAAGGAAAAGAAATAACATATATTCAGGATCTGTTTGTAAAGTCTTTATATAAAATAAATATAAAAAATACCATTTTTTTAACTCTAAACCAATTGCATTGTTTCTTTTGTAGCATAAATTATTTGCAGAAAATCACATAGTTGTGAGGTCAAGTCATAAAAGTACACTTGTTACAAGAACAGTGACTGTTCATACTGTTGCACATTTTATATCTCCTGATCAGCATGCCTCCTTTGCTAGCCATAAAAGAAATGCATTTATATAATCTGTTTTACAACAGCTTATTCAATTTTGGATGCTATCCAGATCAATATTGAGTGAATACTCTAATGGGAACCACATAATCATTTTTTGTTGCTTGTTAAGGATACAAATTACTGAGTGATGTGTAAGTATATCCCTGGTCAATAATAATATAGGGATTGCCATAACAGTATAAACAAATTTTAAAATAAGAAACTTAATTATAACACTTCCGAGTTGCATGCTAAGGCAGTTTATTTTGAAATGGCGTATACAAAATGAAACGGTCTGCAGCAATTCATATTTCATGTTCTTATCTGAACCTTGTAATATATTAAAATTGATTTCTGATACAAAAATTGGCTGTCTATTCTTTTCACCTTGATTGTGCTTTAGTTCATGTATCAGCACAACTGATAATTGTGTTGGCACATATTGTCGTATACTAGCTATAATGTGCAATGGTGGAAATTCACAATAACTTTGTGTTAAAGCTGTACCAAAGGGGAGATCTAAATTCAAACATATATGTATTTTAATTATATATAATAATGCAAATACTTTTCTTAGTGCATTTATTGTAAATAGATCAAGAAAATGAAGAGCAGGAAAACTAATTTTCTGTTTATAAAATGTCCAGCCCATGTTATCAGTAGATACTGCATATCGATCTAGAAGAAGAACAGACTAATCTGAAACACAAACGGTGATTTATTGGCGATAACTAACATTCTGCTTGAGTTTTAGGTACCATACAAACTTGCATTGCAAGAAGGGAGATGTAGAAATGTCCACTGTAAAAATCAGTTGCATAAATCTGCATGTACGGATCTCAGTGCAGATGTATAATCCAGTTATCTAGTAAGCAGAAGATGAGCAGGCACACGTATAACAACTTATAGTAACACAGGAGGAAAGTAAACTAAAGAAAGAAACACACAATGTCACTAACACTAGGTCTAAACCAGCCCCTTGGCTCACCAAAATTACCAAACAAAAAATCCTCCATAGAAACAAACAATGGGCTACCTGGCGTACAACCAAAAACCTGGCAGATCAACTAATATTTAGACAACTAAGAAATGAAACCAAAACAGCCATATTGCCAGATAAAAGAAACTATTACTGCCAACTCCAACAGATCAACCAAAACAAACCTCAAAAATTCTGGTCAGGTATAAACAAACTCCTGCACCCAGGTCACTCAATCACACCCACCCCCTCAGGCTCCAATCTCCTTAGCCCCAACCAAATTGCCAATTCTTTTAACACTTTCTTCACAGACACCATTCAACCTTTGGCCAATCAGCTATCCACTAACACTGCATCTCCTTCTAATATTATCCCCAATAGCCCCCCAATATTTCAGTTCCAACCCGTTCCTACATCCTTTGTCTGCACCCTAATCAAAAAACTTAAACCCACCACCCTCTCTGCTGATCTATTACCTGGGGAATACCTGGAAAAAGCAACGAACGCTATAGCCTACCCCATATCCATCCTGATTAACATAACTATTTCTGAAGGAACTATTCCAACTATTTGGAAAATCTCACATGTTATCCCCCTGCATAAAGGTGGTAATTCCAAAGACTTTTCTAACTATAGGCCTAGAGCCATATTATCCCCTCTGGCTAAAATCATGGAGAAGTGCATTCATAAGCAATTATTAAACCTCCTCCTAGCAAACAACCTATTAGCTACCTGCCAACATGGATTTAGACCATTTCACAGCACCTCTTCTGTTCTTCTTTCCTTCACAGATGTCATTAATAAAAACCGTAATAGCAACACTCTTTCCTCAGCCCTCTTCATTGATCTGTCAAAAGCCTTTGACATGGTCAACCACCAGCTACTCATAAACATACTTGGCAACTTCTCACTGGAGCCACTTGCTATTCAATGGTTCCAATCCTATCTAAATAATAGGCAAAAGGCTGTACTATGGGAAAACAACTTGTCTTCCCACTTACCAATTGCCCTAGAAGTCCCTCAAGGCTCCATATTGGGTCCTCTCCTCTTTTCTATTTTTACTAATGACCTACACACTGCTCTACCTCAAGCCACCTGTATCCAATATGCAGATGACTCTACACTAATATGCTCAGCCTCCTCACTTTCACAACTGCTTTCTCTAACCCAAGACACATTTAACACAGTAGAGAATTGGCTCCTTCAATGTTGTCTCATCCTGAACCCCAAAAAAACCCCAAAATGCTACTATTTACTCACACCCGCAGAGCCCCCCCAACTACATTTCGCAATCACATCTAGCAATGGTACAGTCATATCTCCAGACTCTACTGCAAAACTACTTGGAGTACTAATTGACAACCACCTCACCTTTGAGCCACATATTAACAACACTATAAAAACAGTAAACAAAAAACTAGGCTCCCTTTATAGGATCAAACCCTTTCTTACCCCACTAGCAAGGACCACTATTGCCCAGACCCACCTTATCTCAACCCTGCTATATGCTTTCCCAATCTATACTAAACTATGCAAAAGCAATCTGAACAAGCTGGCTAGCTCCTACAATAATATTGCCAGATTTGCAACTGGTTCTACCTATAGAACCCATCATTGTAACAATCTTAATCAACTAGGGTGGTTAGAATTGCCAAATCTTATCCTATCAAACCAGGTAACTATTGCCTATAAGATACTGTTCCATCCTACATCTACTCCAATACTAACCAAACTAATCACCCCCTACAGTAACCTGAAAACCCTGTGCTCTTCAAACAAAATAATGGTAAAGATATGTAAAACCAACAACCTGGCTGGAGATTCTTTATTCCCTAACATGGTGGGTAAAACTTGGAACTCCCTCCCTACTGATCTTACCTCCCTACCTTCTACTGCCCTATTTAAATCCAAGCTCAAACCATACCTTAAATCACACTGGCTATGCCCCTGTGCAAACCCAGACTAACTTCCTCCACTGTCTCTTGACCGTATTCTTCTCACTCACACAAAACTAGCTATTCCTTTTCTAATGACATCTTTGTCTGTAAAACCATCTGAAAGTTCAAATAGTGCTCAATGTTACTTACCTACTGTTTTTGGTTGTATGTATATCCATACATGATTTGTTAGCTTAAGAATGCATTTTCCTTACTCTTAAGCTAAAATGTATTTACAGCTAAAATGTATTTACTAGTTAAATTTGTTAAATCTTAGTAAAGTACTTATGTTATCGTGATCTTTTTTCTGGAATGTGGAGCTTTTCTTCCCGGGTCTCCACTGAAAATGGACATGTATCCAGTTGGACTAGCCCGGTCAATAAATGTAAAATAAAATAAAATAAAAAACATTAACATTTATATTTATATTTATATTTATAAATAAATAAACAATGCAGGAAAGTATACAACAGGATGCAAACACAGTGACATTCAGAATACAACAGTTCTACAAGGCAATTACTTAGATGAAGGTTATATACCGTATTTCTTTCTAAATAAGACCTAACCAGAAAGTAAGGCCTAGCATGGTTTTTCCAGGGTGTTCATGATATAAGCCCTACCCCAACAATAAGCCCCAGTTCCAATTCTTACTGTAACCTAATCATCGCTCACACTTGATGGTTGAGATGCTTGGCCCATAAACCCACGCAGGTGTACTTTGATCTGACAAAGTACAGACAACGCATGGGAAGCATGCACTCATGGTAACGAGCAGCTGTGGTAGTGTCTTCTTTTCATAACCGGCGTCATTTTGTGTTGCCACTCTGGTCGCGTAAGTCTTCAATTAACCCCCCCCAGACAAGATGAGTGCAAAAGGAAAGAGCTATTCCATCGAGTACAAGAAAGGAATCATGGAGGACTCCCGTGGAAAGAACCTGATGGCTTTCTGTAAAGAGAAGAAGTTATATCTCCGAATGGTCCAAAAATGGTGAGCAGTGTACATTAACCTCAGTCAACAGGCCGACGAGGGAAATGCTAAGAAGTGTAAGTTTTGATCAGGTTGGCAACTATTATTTCCTGAACTTAAAGACATCATCTGTGAGTGGATTGCTAACAGGAGAGCAAAGGCTTTGGTTGTGCGCAGGGCTGATATTCAAGCATTTGCCCTTGCAATAGCACCACAGTTAGAAATATCCCCAGAAGAATTCAAAGCATCACAACATTGGCTGTATGGCTTCTTTCAGCGATATGAACTGTCTCTAAGAAGATCAACAACACTGTTCAAGCTGGAAGCTACTGAAGTTATTAAACGTGCACTTGCATTCAAGTTCTTTGTTGATGGCATTGACTTTTCTAAATACCAACTCTCCAACATGATTGCTATGGATGGAACTGCAGTGTTTATGGGCCAAGGATCTCAAACAACAATTGATCAGAGGAGTGCCTCATCAATCTACATTCCCTCCACTGGTTACGAGAGTGTACGTATTACCTGTATTTTGGCAATTCGTCTAGATGGAAAGAAAACCCCACCTCTAATCATTAGTAAGGGCAAGAAAGATAAGCCTGAACATGTTTCAGGCATTTGCATTCTTGAAACCAAAAAAGCCTGGTGTACACAAGCAGTTATAAGGACGTGGGTCGATGTAATGATGCCTCTTGTTTTGCGAGGTGGCGAAAGAGGTCTGCTAATCTGGGATTCAGCCAGCCCTCACCGTGCTAAAAACATGAAGAAATTCCTTTCACGGAGAAGAATAGATCAAATAATGATTCCTGCAGGAATGACTGCCTATCTCCAGGCTCTTGATATTGCAGTAAACAAGCCATTCAAGGACCATTTGCGCATGGAACTCAATGACTACATTGAAAATAGAATGGAGAGAAATCAGCATGGAAACTTTGTGAAACCTACCCTGCAAGAAGTCGTGACTTGGGTGAAAAATTAATGGAATAAAATCACAGACAGCTGTGTTGCCAGTGCACTACGAGCAGGCTACTTGGACAAGCAGTGCTCATTTAAGGAGAGCTCTATTGCTAGGCTTGACAGATTGGGGCCAATGGTTCTACAGGAAATGGAGTCGCAAGAAATTCAGGCCAAAATTCTGGGGTTGGACACATGACAATGTCCCAGAAGAAGATGACATGTCTGTATATGAATAACTGTGAAAGCCAAGGTGCAGATATTCTGGAGTTGAAATGTTTGTTGCACTGTTTATGTAGAATTCTCATACAACTGTCAACCCATTATTAGAACTGTTGTCCAATAATAGAAAAGTAAAAAAAAAAATGCCAGTTTGTGTACATGAATAAATGTCGATTTTTGTACATGAATAACTGAATAAAGGCTTTGTGGCTACTTTCAGTTTTCTTACAGTCGCTAACTTTTTGGTTTGGCATGAATAAAGGTAGATTGTTGTACGGTGCGGGTAAATAAGGCATCCCCTGATAATAAGCCCTAATGCACATTTTACCGGGAGAAGGAATATAAGACCCGGTCTTATTTTCAGGGAAATACGGTAGACTGTATGCCACAATACACTATATGATATAGTAACATTGCCACGTCAAAATGTTTCTTACTATGACAGAAACAGAGACAATATGTCAAAAACAAGTACCATGGTGGAAATCAGGCCACTCATATAAGACTTGCTGGAGATCAGTAAGACTTTTTCAACATTTTGCTATGATAAATGGTCAAGAAGCTACCTTAAGACTTTTATTATTGGTTTAAATAAGCTATATTAGAAGTAATAAAAAGTGACCAAGTTTAGCATCCATAGACTGAAGCAGGAACTCAACCTTAAAATCAAGGTCACGTGGCCCTGCCAGTGATATGCATGTTTAAATTCATGTATGTTTTCTACTTTCTCTATTGTCCCACATATAGATGTTTGGTACTTGTTGGGTCTGGGCAGCTGTCATGTGGCTAATCATATCACACAGCATCATAGGCAGCTGATCACAGTGCTGTATCCATCTACATACACATTGATTACTGTGTACAGCTCTACAGGCCATACAAAGAGAGGGATATTGGGTAGCTGGAAAAGGTCAGGAGGGAAGTGACCAGAATGGAGCCTGGGAGAGAAGGAAGAAGATTAGAGGTGCTAATGCACATCATGTTTGAGAGCAGAAGAGACAGTCAGGACATGATAACTGGGATACGATATGGTATGATACTGATGCATAAATAATGTCCTGAACAGGAAGGGCAGAAGGTATGGCACAAAGCATAGACAGTAAGTTGCAGCAATTAGCTGTTCACTGGATGTGGAAGATCACTACTTAATGGAGAGAAGTGTGAACACTTGAAATGACTACCAGAATGGATGCTGGAGAAAGAATCTACAGAGGCATTCAACAAGGCATGAGACAGGTGGACAAAAACTGAGGGAAAAGAAGAAGAGGAAGAGAAAGAGGAGGAAGAGGAGGCAGAATGCTGAATGTACATAACGGCAGACAATCAGCTTATTACCTCCATCTGCCATCAAGTGAATGATGTTCAGAGTAGAGCTCATGCAGTAACATGCATAAGGAATTGTACACCTGCAGTAACCCCATCTATCTATCTATCTATCTATCTATCTATCTATCTATCTAGCTACTCGTCTATCTACCTATTTATCTATCTACCTACCTATCTATCTACCTATCTACCTATCTATCTATCTATCTATCTATCTATCTATCTATCTATCTATCTATCTGTCTATCTATCTATCTATCTATCTATCTATCTATCTATCTATCTATCTATCTATCTATCTGTCTGCCTGTCTCTATCTATATATCTATCTAGCCATCTATCTATCTACATATCTGTATTATTAATAGACAATAGGTGCAAGCATCATAACATGAACAAGTTTACTCCTTTTTCAGATATACACTTTCAAGCAGAGAATTTTAATGTACTGCTACACTTGCATATCCATTTAGTGAGGAGATAATTTTTTGATGACTTTTTCAATACTTTCTTAAAAGACATTTGTCACAGTGCAGGTGGAAGTTTGCTCCCAAGCTTACTAACATGGACTTAAGGATGTGAATCACCACATTTATTCCAGGATTAGGTACAGGTATGAAAAGACTACAAGCTTACCTATGATTATAATGTTGTCTGTACCATTTTAAAAACAAATGAAATGCAGCTGGGTTACTTTGGTAGCTAGTGGGACAATTTTTGCTGAACTATGGGCAAGTGCATATTGAAGCCAAACCATTGCAACTTCCCACATGAAGTGTATTCTGTGAAGAATGTAGTTCAGTGAATATATGAACAGAAAAAAATAAAGAATGGAAGGTCATACAGCAATGCAGTAGGCAATCAAAACTGGGAATAAGAAAGGTCCTAGCCATGCAAGGATGCCCACATTTCTAATCTGTCAAGGTTAGTAAAGTAAAAATGCTGTTTATCACTGGTCAGTAGAAGTAGCTTGGAGGAACTAGTGAAACTAATTACTTCTCTCATGAAATGTTGGACAGAATAGATGGACAGCTCTTGTGTTTTGGAGACAGACATACTAATTCCATTTATTAGATCACTCCTAATAAAATGGCTTTATTTTTATTATTGCTAACATGTAGACAGAAAGAACTTAACTTAAAATGTACGGATGTGAAACTGCCCTTCTGTTTATTGTAAAAGAAAATGGCAAACTTGAAAGCAATTTGTTACCTCGACAGTACTCTGTCATCACGTTAATGAATACATTGAAGATTAAGGGCCAAGCAATGAGCCCATTGGAAATAATAGGGTCATCAAGGCAGCGGTGGGGGTGTTGCCTCATAGCTTGCACCCTAACCCGTCTACAACTACAGAGGAAGAAGGTAAAAGATGCAAAAGATTGTAGTAGTCTGTTTGCATCAGAAGTCTTACAGAAATTAAAAACAGTTACCCAGCAACCTTGTTATGACTGAGATGTACATGGAGATACTCTGCAGGATAAATGCAGCTCTGTAAATGTGCAATGGTCAGTTTCAAAGTTATGTTGTATGGAGCATTTCAGGTTATTGTTAATAAGGTGTTGAAAAAGAGATTATACATGCATTTCCTTAGAATTTTTAGAGGTTGTTCAAGGAGCAATACAAGAAAGCTGTTGATAACAGTCAAGGTTACCTCTTTTTATGGAGAGGTACCGTGACAGCCTGTTTCCAGACTGCAGGTACCCTTGTTTCTTTGAGTATTCCATACATCTGATTTATACACAAAGCTGCAGCCTTCAAGGGTTGTAATAGTGAAACAATGTCTAGTGCTTTACATGCAGGTTGTTGACTCAGGTCACATTGTGTATCATTAATAATTTTAAATTAACTAGGGCATTTGAGGTGAAATTTATATAACTATGGTCTGAAAATGTTCTGTATGAAAAGTTCTGAGAAGAAATTGAGAAAAATGTATTAATTTGGAGGAAAACATGGTTAATGATGCAGAATGAGAAGTGTATGCTCAATTGAAGAGCTGTGCTGCCGATACCAAAAACTGATTTGACTGAATACTGATATAGTGATGTGCTGGAGTGCATGAAAGCAGGATATGTGGCAACTGGCATATTGTTGGCTGGATGATTAAGATTTCTGGAAAAGTACTTAAATTGAGGACTATGAGTTTTACTCAAACAACATACTGCCATGATGTTGGTCAAGCAAAACACATTTGTGAAAAGGGACAGTAATTTGTGAGGAGGAAAAGGACAGTGTTGAGCACAGGTAGCAGCAGCTGGTGTATTTGTGTCAGTTTAAGGCAGGGCATGTAAAAAGAAATGGAGGCTCATTGGCATGTTAGAATGAGAAGAAGGTACTGATCAGATAGACTGTAATAAAATGAAGCCAAAACAGTAGGCCTACTTTCAAAACAACAGGAATTTTCTGGTGTTTTAAAAGTGGTCGATTGTCACTGATTCACTCTGACAGAATTTATGAGAAGCTGAGTGGAATCTTACCTCATTTTATATCATGGTGAGAAAAGGAAAACAGATTGGAGCAGTTTTAACAATCGGGAAAGCAAATTTTCTGAAGTTGGCTGGCCCATTATGTGAATAAAAACTAATGGGGTGTTACAGTTCAGCAGTGCTTACAGTTTGGGTTTGCATCAACTCACTGAAAGAAATTTCAGAGAGTGACAATAGCAAGAAATGAAATTGCTGAAAGGCACTTCTAGTGAACCTCAAAGTAATTTTTTAAGGGGGTCAAGATCCCCTGCATCCCCCATATTGTAAGACATCTCCCACCCTTCTAAACTTCAACTCCACAGTCAAACAACAGTAGGAAAAGTGCAAACTATTATCACTGAAAGTGTTTTTCAACAAAGTTACTTTGCAGCAGTGACACTTCATGAAAGTACAGTCGTACACCTGACAGTTTGCCTTAAGAGTTTGTTGTAGTGATTAAGAAATATAAGAGATGACTGGCTTTTCTGCTGTACTGAATATTTTTTGGCTGGTAGACTATTAATGTTTAGTAGTGTGGTCAAGTTAAGATAATTACCAATACATTTACCTTATGGACAGTATAAGATGGACTGTATGGGTTTTTCAAGCAAGGTGACTGTGCAAGTTCGGTGGAAATGGAAGATGAACAGTAACAACCTAATTAAAACAAAGAAGTGAGACTGTTTTGTGTAACATGGCTGGTGCATAACAGTTTGAGAGGTTGAACATTCCTATGTGAAGTGAATGTAACTGGACTAGTAAATATATCCTATACTTGACTGGTAAACAATGACATGTACTGAATTAATATGGGACTTTTGATGTCGAGAGCAATATGGTGATTACAGTGAGGAGCCATTTAATCTGAATGAAAATTAGAGATGACTTGTTAAACACAGCTGGAGCATGGTGGTCAAATGATATATAGATAGAGAGAGAAATTTATGAACTTTAATATTAAGAGAATTCTCAGTATAATATAATATTTAAATGGGCTGCTAACCAAAACTGTAGATTAAAATAAGTCAGAGGGATTGTTATTTGGTACAGAGGCAGAATAATGCCTATATATATATTTTAGTCATGCAGGGTAGGTAGCAGCCTTAATTATAAGCAAATAAATGTTTAGTGTTTTAACTTCAACCGAGTACATCTTTTTGAAAATATTTTCTTCATGTGTAATTTTTTAGAGTGAATTAGTGAAACAAGCTGGGTTGCTTTCTTTTGACAAATAGTCAAGTTGTTTTTGCAATTTGAATGTTAGTCATTGATGCCTGTTACAAGTTATTCTATATGAGAAGTACTATCGTAACAAGGTCAAGTTAATGTAGTATTTTAGAGGTGAAATAAATTATGTTCTAAAAAGATTATGTTTAAACCTGTTTTCAGAGCTGAAATCATCAGTGATTATATACACTATTGTAATATATATATATATATATATATGTGTGTGTGTGTGTGTGTGTGTGTGTGTGTGTGTGTGTATATATATATATATATATATATATATATATATATATTATATAGATATAATTTTGATAAATGAGCATGCTGTTTTGGGACATTGAAATGTTATGCCACACAGTGGCTATCATTTGTGAGATGTATAACCATGAAGGAAAAATGACTTCGCTGATATAAAAATATATTCTTGTGTTTCAGCATATTCTTACCAAGCTATACTCAAACAAGCCATTAACAAGACAGAGAGGTGATGTGTTTTAGGGTGAATAGTTGTGCTGTTCTAATAATTTGGATCAGTAGCCAGTGATATATAAAACATGATCCTTTGGATTTAGAAATGCTTAGCATGATGCAGAATCCTAAGCCTGAAGGTTTCCACACTGTGGTAAGCCTTTCTGATTCAGACATCACTATCTCACTATGATTTTACCCCATTTGGTTTTGGTAGGCACTAAATCATTATAATGCTAATTACCTATGCTGTTTCCCTCCAGAAATGGCCATGGTTCCAGACTAACCTAACAGAGTGATTCAAGGAATCATTCTACCAAGTTATTTTTCCCCTCCAAGGGAAGTTCTCGTGGTACAGGAAAGTAAGGTTGAGTGTGTGTTTGTGTGTGTGTGTGTGTGTGTGTGTGTGTGTGTGTGTGTGTGTGTGTGTGTGTGTGTGTGTGTGTGTGTGTGTGTGTGTGTGTGTGTGTGTGTGTGTGTCTGTGTGTATGTGTGTGTGTGTTGTGCATGTATGGGTATGTCAGTGTGTGTGAAACTGTGTATCTGTGTCTGTGAATATATGTTAGTGAACAGATGTGCATATGTCTGACAGGCCATGAATGCAGCTAAAGGGATGTATGTGTGTGTGTGTGTGTGGGGGGGGGGGGGACGCTGGTGCATCTCTCTGCATGTGCATCTCTGTGTGTATTTCCATCTGTCTGTGTGTCGGTCTGGGTGGTTATACTACAGAAAACAGGTTTTGGATGCTGACTCTGCCTATGTGTGTGTGTGTATGTGTGTGTGTGTATTGGAGCTTGCATACAGGTATATGAGTGAGTGCATATATAAGGCTTGTGTGCAGATACTTAGATGTGTGTGTGTGTGTGTGTGTGTGTGTGTGTGTGTGTGTGTGTGTGTGTGTGTGTGTGTGTGTGAGTGTGTGTGTGTGTGTGTGTGTGTGTGTGTGTGTGTGTGTGTGCGTGTGAGGGGGATGTATGAGTCAGGGGTGCCTATGCTACCTATGCTACTGCAATGTGTGGGCTAGTATGAAGATCAAAGGCCTAGATTTTGCTTTCAACATAAATAGGACAGATATGATTGTCAGAGAATTTTCATTCTCTGGAATTTTCCCCCATCCATGTGAAACAGAGTCCCTCACTAACCCCACTTAAGTGCAACTTGGAGCAATGGATGAGTAATAGGAAATTCAACCCTGGTCTAGTGCCTTTGTCTCTTATTGACAGAAGCAGTCAGTAAAGCACTCCCTATATAAATCAAATTTGTGGGTCACATTTGGGTTGCATGACTTGGTTTACAAGGGCCCTAGTGGTTGTTAGCATAGTTAACATATACACCTATGGACCTATGAATACTAACATTCTCAGGTCTGACAGTACAGTATTCGATTCAGAAACATGGTAATGAGCCACTAATAAGCTGTTTCTTTGTGCAGCTTTACTGTGTGTCTGAATCCGAGAGTCTCTGTGCCTTGATGGAGTTTGGTTGCTATACATATAATGATTTTTCAAAAATCAACATAACTAATTATTTTATTATTTCATTTGAGTAACTAGGTTTAGCAAGAGATACATATATTGCCTACTTAGCAAACTGCTGTGTATAAGGATTGGCAGTGATCAGATATGTGACTAGGGTGCATATGGTTATTAAATAACATGGTATACTATTCAGTATCAGTCAGCTTGAAGGAGTGCAACTGAGTACTTGATATCAATGGGATAAATACAACAAATAGTAAAAACAATAAAAATGGATCTCAACACCAGAAATAACAAAAAAAAAAATCACCTAGAGATTTAATAAAATCTGTGTAGGAATAGTGGAAGGTCTACATGGAAGGTACAGTGGCCGTGTCTGTGGCTCCCCCTCTGCAGTGCACTTGCATATTAATGAAGGTGCGGTAGTGATGGAGAGCCGTGTAACATGGTTACAGAATCAGTGTAGTGGGTGTGTTACAGTGTTTGGAGATGAGTAACACACCCCCTGCACCGTGAAAGTGCCGGATAGTCAGTGTAGTAATAAAAAAGTTGCATTTTTTGTGTGTCTTTGCATGGCATGGTGCTTAGCTGTGGACACATGCTAGACATCTAAAAATAGAAACCGGATACATTTAATTATGAAAGCAAAGGTCAAGTGTAAGCATGGCTGAGCATGTTTGTGTGGTGCTCTATGATGCTTAGTGGTGCTTAAACGTAGTGGAGAGATATATGTAAAAGTAGAAGAACATTTCACATGGCTATGTAGCCAAATGGTTAGAGTGACAGCCTCATGTGCAGTAGGTGTAGGGTTTGAATACACAGTAAAGTTATTTTGTAAATACACATTCTGAGAATTATTTTAAGTCCTGATGAAATACTGTGTGATTACACAGATAGGTTATTAATATTATTTTGCAAATGCACATTTATGAGATGTACTATTAAGCCATGATTGAATATTGTATGAATACATAGGCAGGTTATAAAGGATGTATGTTGAAAATACACACAAGAGTATGTTCACACTCTTGATGGAATATTGTATGTATGCACAGATATTTTATTAAACATTCATTTTGCAAGTACACAATTATGAAATATACTATTAAATCCTATAGTGCTGCACTCAACTAAGCTCTGCTAAGCACAGCTAAACATAGACAAGCACTACTTAAACTGGGAATGTTTTAGCAGTGCTTAGCTGGTTTGCACATTGCTAAGTGGTGTGAAGCCCTGCTAAGCAATACAGATTTAAGCATTGTTCAGACCAGCTAAGCTGGTTTGCACACTGCTAAGCATTGCTAAGCATTGCCAGTTTAAGCCCTGTTCAGCTGAGCACAGCAGGCTTGCGTGGTGCTAAGTGAAGTGCCACATTTTTAAAAATGGCCCAATAGCAGCAAAGGGCAGGAAAACAGTCTCATTTAAGTTGAACAGGCAGAAATACAGCCAGAACCTGTTGGAGTTTGACCAGTGCAGGAACTATGGCAAGTGTTGGAGAGGTTGTGCACTTCCAAGCACAGTGGTCGGGCATTCTGGAGTCAAGGGTCATGGTCAGACTCCTTGTAAAAGACCATGACATCCAGCTGCTGCAGGGTCAGTACCAGGGGTTGGAATACAAATCAGAAGCCTGGAACCAGCTGGCACACGATCTCAGCAGTGCAACTGGTATCCTCTGCACAGGTGTGC
This sequence comes from Protopterus annectens, assembly GCF_019279795.1. Classification (NCBI taxonomy): domain Eukaryota; kingdom Metazoa; phylum Chordata; order Ceratodontiformes; family Protopteridae; genus Protopterus; species Protopterus annectens. The sequence goes on from NC_056727.1 coordinate 1,256,728,211, forward strand.
AGGTGTGTCACCATTTTGATGGCGTTGAAGTGTAGGAAGGGGTATCTTGTCCACTTGGATCCAAGATGTCGGGGATGACAATACTCCACAAATTTGTAACAATTGTTGGCATTGTTTTACCAGTAACTGATCTGCATGCATGATAGACAGGTATGCATAACGGTGTGTTTCTCTCTCCACAACTGCAGAGGAGAGCTCACAACCTGGAGGTCCATGCAGGGTACCTGACCAGGTTGTGCCGTGAGTGTGGTGAGTACAGATGTATCTTGCAATCTATAGTCATATAAACAAGGAAGAGTAAAGTAGTAACTGGCAGTATGTATATTCTGTTTTGAGTGTATTGCAATGAATGTGGTCATAGACCTGGACTGATATAAGTGAGTAATGCCAGGTACAGTTCAATAAAGATGAAAGCATGAAACCTGCTAATATTAAGAAAATAAACTTACTACTGCATTAATAATGTTAAGGAAATAAAAGTTTCTATTGCATTAATAATGTTAAGGAAATAAAGTTACTACTGCATTAATTGTGGAATTACAGCTGTCTTGCAACACCTGCATTATCTGAAATGTTCAGCAATAAAGACTGTTAGATGTGTACCAGTCACTGCATGATGTTACCCCTAATAAAGCTGTGTTGTGCAAAATGTGTGTATTTCGAGCTGTTTGTCAAGAAATCAAATATTACAAGTGCTGTGAAGTAAACATGGAAATAATACCACAAAGTGACTGAAGGTTAGCTGATAAAGACTGTTTTGCTAAAGTGTAGATGTGGAGCTGTACTACAAGATATAATACATTATATCTGTTCTGCTCTAAGATCTGAACCTAGAATAGAAACAGCTAAGGTATAATAGTGTATATCTGAGGATTGTCTTGTGTTAACCATTGCATTTCAGCTATATGCATTTCTGAAGTTAATTATGCTGCTGCAGGCAAGTACAAAATTGTAATAGCTGTAGACTGCAAATATACCATCTGCAACTGTATATGGGTCAGTTAGGCAACCAAGCACTCCAATATGGCTTGTACACATCACACATATTTCCACCTGCTAGGGGTTAATTGTCTACACCTGCATTCCATGTATTAATGCACAGTCCACCTACTCTCTCTGTCATGCATGAATCTCATGCATGCGTGTTCAAGTATCACTGCAGTCTTGTATGACACTCTACCTCTAGTACCAGGTCACAGTTTGTTACCAGGTGAGCTCTAGGCATATATCAGTCAGTCAATATTAAGCAGTGGCTCAGTGGCTCAGTAGCTCAGTTTAATAAACTCTTGGCATGATGTACATTTTGTCACACACAGACCGGGGTTCGAATCCAGGGACAAGTAGTACTAAATATTTATAGAAACAGTATTGTTAACAGATGTTCTCCCCACAGGAATTACAGGTAAATAAGTAGCTGTTCAAATGGGTTACTAATTTGTATGTCCATATATACCAGAGTGTTAATAGTATTGCTTAGCAGGGTGATAAGACTTCAGTAAATAAAAAGTCAACAAGTACAATAGTAATGCAAGTTAATAAAGCAAATAAAACTGTTTAATCTTGGTATGGCTGTATGTCTGGTGTGTCTGTGAATATCTGCTAACAGTCTAACCCCACGTCTGCCAAGGATGGCATAATAAGCATAAACTCTCTGTACTGTGTACGATACATGTCTCTTAAGTGTCACGCTGTCATGGACAGTGATCACTGTTGCCAAATCCTTTGGACACAGATTTAACATCCACTTCATTTATCTTAATAGCACAGTCACACTACATCAGTCCACAGTACCATACTTCTCAACCTGGAAACATCAAAAATATGGACAAAAGCCCATAAAAAATAGATACAAATCTGTAAGCTGATTAACATATAATTTGCATACATACTTATGTAACCCCACCCACCCTAATGGAATTGTGGGATACCAACTATCAAATGCAAACTGAAGAACAGACAACCAAAATATGGCCACAGAGTTCCCCTGCAGTCATTCTAATGTCCCATTACCTGGTTATTTCACCCCATTTACCATAACCACTAATGTGCATACTGCTTTACTTCTACAACGATTATTTGGATTTTATTTTACATTTTATAGCACAAACACTAATAGACATCTGCTAATCAAAGCAATACAGTCTCACAATGAAAATATACTTAGCATTAAAACTTTTCTGCCCTTGAAGCTCACATTCATTGAAACAGCATTGAAACCCACATTCAAAGAAAATGCATCTGGCCATTGGCGGATAAAGAGTACCTTTGGGCTGTTTTCAAATCATAGGTCCCTTGCACACAAAACAAGAAACATATATGTGTTCTTTGATACACCTTCCTGACTTTATTAAATTATATTCCTTGTATAATACAGCACACTTGTTAGAGCGCATTTTAAATTTATTGTTTGAACATTTTTCCAGTAAGCAATGAAATAAAATGCATGAACCAATAATGCCAAAACTGTCCAGTTCAGAACATTTCCATCATAACAGTCTACTCAAACTTCTACAATCCACCAGTATCAGTAAATATGCACAATCTCTGCAAAGTAAAAATCATCTAAATTCCATGTTAAAGAGATCTGTAACTAGGTTGCTGCTAGTAAACAACTTTATATTTCATTGTTTCATCTACAAGTAAAGTGCCTGTTGCCCTTAAAGAATAAATTGCCTATGTTGTTGTTGTTGTGTCTTTTGTCCACAGCGGAACTCCGGTCCGCTAATGATGGGCAGCAGATTTTTACGTGCCGAGTTGCCGGCCCTGATGCACAACCTTCAAATTGCCTGTGTTACATTATAAAAATGATAAGCTAGTAATATTTCAATAGGGAATGGATGGCAAACTGATAGGTTCATAGTTAATAGGTATCTCCACCAAAGGAGGATATTCTCAGGACTGCAGCATCCACCCGCTTTAAAAGTATAACACAGTACAGTATCAGCAATTCATCTACTGACTGTGGGGGTAGAACCCACAGCATTTTGCAACAAAAGAAAGTATACTACCTATTGTGCTACTAACAATGCAAGCAGACTTTGCATAAGCAGCACTAAACGTCTCTTTCCTTGAAGAACTGTGCAGCACAAGAAATCAGGAAAAAGTCAAAATTTATTGGGGGGAGGACAAAGACCGAAAACCGGGACACAATTTAAACATTGCTTTTATAATCTTAGAAAGTTGCTAGAAAAAATGTTGTGTTAACATGTGTTTCCTAAAAGATAGAAAGAAAAACTTAAATGGCTATCATTATTTAGTAAATTCAGTTCTCATTGATTTGCCAGAATGAAATAAAATGTATGGTTTTTAACATTTGTTTACGGGGAAAGTCTGATTTGGAAGGAAGCTAATTTTCAACAGAGGGCTGGGGAGAAATGCTCCAGATGCATATCTTTGTATTGTGGGAGGAAACTGGATCTCTTAAAGGAAACCCACACAAGCACAGGAAGGACATGCAGACTCCACACAGAAGGCACTTCAGCCAAGAATCGAAACAGAGAACCTCTTGTTCTGAGGCAACAACACTACCACCACACCATCTAAATTTTAAGAGGAACAGACCAAAAGTATGAGCCAAACACATTTCAGACATTCTGTGAAAATGTGTACAGTTGAGAGCTATAACTCCTCCACACAGAAGGCACTTCAGCCAAGAATCAAACCTCTTGCTGTGAGGCAACAACACTACCACTTCACCATCCAAATTGTAAGAGGAACAGACCAAAGTTATGAGCCACAGTCCAGATATTCTGTGAAAATCTGTACAGTTGAGAGCTATAACTCCTTCAATCAGAAGTGGTGGTATGAGTAGAGAACTCAGACTCTTGCTTCTTGTACCTAAGGTACAGGGTTTCAACCTGAGTAACCCTATCCATGAGATATATGTATCTGGGATACTTCATATACACACACACACACACACACACACACACACACACACACACACACACACACACACACACACACCAGCAGAACCTTCACATAAATGTGAATGCAATTCAAATTGTGCACATTCAACTTCTGAACAGCAATACAGCATTGCAGCACATAAACATGTAGAGATGGAAATAAATGCATTAATAATCCCAATAAAAGTGCCATACCTGGAAAGAATGGAAATAAACTATGCTGAAGATGATGTCACTGTGCATGCCTCTGTGTGATGATGTCAGTCCAAAAAAAGCTGGAAAAAATAAAAAAAAAAGCTGGAAAATTTGGAAATTAAGGGGTGCCACTTGGGAATCATGGCACCCCAGTATTTGCACCTCAAAAAACAGTAAAAAATGAGAGATTTGGTATGGTTGAGAAGTATGCACAGTACACCTTGGTAGTCACATATGTTCTCCTAACATGTAACAGCCCCCTGTTGGTGTTACAGCTTTGCCCATACTGTCACATACGGATAGCTTGAGAGGTATGTAGGTGCTAAAGAAGCTAAAGGGCACTAGTATACATAAAGTAAGGGTAGACCTGTTGAGTATTTAAGAGTACTGTTGCAAACAATATAGCCTATACTGGTAGTAATGGAATGCCTTTCTCTCTCCCCCCACCCTTTATCTGGATTATAACTTATTATAGTTATACATCGGGTATGGTTTACATTTAACATAAGTTGTTCTGAAAATGTTATGTTGGGCTTTGTGTTTTATTATTGTTATATAGTACAATGGTTGCATACTAACATACTTTGTTGAATTACCTATGATGTTGCCCTTATGCAGTAACTGTTACTGGCATGCCGTTACAATATTGACTGTTATCCCACTTATTGTTGTGTTCCATATGCTATGCAATGTTATCTTACTGGGTTATTTGCAACATCCTGGCTTGCTGTTATAACTAACATTTAAATGTTCTGTTCATTACTAACCTATACACTGTGAAAAACTTCAATACCATAGCTCCACTGGGTAGGCCAGTTCCTGGCGATTCACCTACCTTACCTCAGCTGGCCATGGCACTGGGTCCCAGCACATCTGGGACCCAACCTGGTGCTGCCCCCTCCACTGGTCCTGCACCACCTATAGGTGGAACTGCCTCAGAGGATAGGCCCCATCCCCCTGGGAACAGGCACAGAGAGGGAGATGTCACCCAGTGACAGCTACCAGGGATAGTATGCAGGATCATGCACCATGGGTTCAGCAATCATGTGCATCAGATTGGCGGCAGACTGGTCAACCTGGAGGGGTAGGCTGGCCCTGGCGCCAAGCCCCCAGCACCGCCACCTTTGGGGCAGTGAAGGAGCAGTGGTTACTGCACATGGTTGGGGAGCTCAATCTCACTGCTGCCGTCTGGGGACACATGTTTCTCCGATTCCACAACACCCTCTCCATCCAAGGTGTTTACCCCCTCATGTGTCATATATACTGCCTTGTCTGTCTAGTCTCTTTGCAAATGTTACCTCTCCTACCCAACTTATCTCCGGGCATGTACCTATAGCCCTTCCCCAGCATTCCAGTCTCTCCTTAAAAAAAAAAAAAAAAAAAAAATGGGCATCTGTCAAACAAAAAATATTGCCCCATACATAGCTCTCCATTTTGCACCTGTGTCCACTGGACACACTTTAATCATTACATGCATCAATAAACACATTTATGATCTCCTCAGAGGCACCAAATTCCAAATTGTCAGCAACCTGCACAGCTGTTGCTGTAGAAGAAGTGGAGCGCTATGGTCCTTTCCTACACCCACCCTGCATATCCCTACCTGACTTTCAGTATATGTTTCCCCCTGCTCACCCCCATTTCACCACTTTTCTATCACAGCTTTTTTTTTCATTTCTTTTTTTAAAATGAGTGTGGGTTTAAGTGAGGCTAGGCAGTGTGCCCCCTCTTGGCGCTTCATGCAAACCCACCCAAACCCACTTAAAACTGCTTAAAACTGCCTTAATCAACTTCTGTGTTTCTGACACTGATAAGACACATCAGCAAAATAATCACACCTGCCAAGTCTCGAACCAGGGACCCCATCAACTACAGCATAATGCATTAACCCACCAGGCCACTCAGTTCTGAAGTACAGCAGTGTTTCCATAAACATATCCTGATTGCCAGTGACATACTGATTGTACATATAATGGGAAAAATGACAGCATACTTGGGACTGTGATGAAGACACCAAACCAGTACACAGCCAAATAAATGTTGATGGATGTACATGAGGCCCAGGGAATCAGGTAGAGCTGACAACTGCACAGACTGTTGCAGAATGTCCACAGTTGTGCCACCTACTTTTGGCACAGTTGTCACAAAACGTATTCTGTGTGCTGAAGTACTGGCGATTCAGTATGAATTGAGATTAGAAAAGCATGACAGACAGTTCATGTGTCACACATCATACCCATCCGAACAGACACATGTTCATGTGAATCCTGTGCAACAGACTGTATGCATGCACATATGTCTTGACTGAGCCGTGCAATTTCTAAGCATAACTGGTTGCTGCTACTGCAGTCACTGCCACCTATATTATCGTGTCAAAGGCCTGTAGGTTGGGACACACTTCACAAATATTTATAGGTGTCCCAATTTCAGGTGTACTCTCCAGTCCAGCTGGTGAATCTGGGTATCCTGAGGCAATGTTACAACTGCCTCATATACACAGACAACCCACTCCTCCTACCACAAAATACTAACATATGCAAGAGATGAAATTATACAGCCGAACTGGAAGCTAAGCTGTCTCCACCCAAGACTGGAACAGACAGTCAAGAGGCGAAGGTTAAAACTTGCACCACACCTCCAGCTGCACACAGACCTACTAAAATAGCACTGGCAAAAAATACACATAAATACACAAAATCTTACTTGGAGGCTCTAAATAAAAACCTGCAAAAGCATCAGAGACCTCCAAAGCAGACACCCAAATAACCTGCACCTCCCGTCACCAACCAGACAACACATAAAACACAAAATCAGTGTGCCACACAATCACAGCCCTTAAGGCAAAATAGCATACCTAACACACTAGTAATAGGTGACTCTATAGTCAGGCACACTGACGTCCCACTCACTAGGCTGGACAAGCAGAAGGTTACTGTTGGCTGCCTGTCAGGAGCCTTAATCCACCACATAACACAAGCACTCAGGTCACTCCAGAACAAGTATAAATATGACTCTGTCATTGCTCATGTTGGTGTGAATGACCTGAGACGTACCTCCCTGGACTACATGAAAAAAGACATGGAAGAGCTCTCTGATCATGTAGTCCAGGCTGGTATGACCCTGACCCTGAGTAGCATCCTGCCTTCACCAAGAATGATACCTCAGTATAAAGAAAAAATTATCAATTTCAACAATGGGTAAGCTTCTGATGTCATTCAAAGGGATCCAGTGTCTGTCAGCCTGGGATGACATGCTTGACAAGCGGCATTGCTTTGCAAGAGATGGCTTGCACCTGTCACCCCTAGGCTTTTGAATACTGGCCAAGGCTCTTGCTGCCCCCATAGTGCCTTTTTAGGCAATACTCAAAAGTCAAACCCATCTCCATAAACAGCACAATTAACAAAAAACTGAGGGTTATGCTACTCAATGCCAGGAGTTTAAATCTCAAAATGCACACGCTCGAAGCACTCCTCAGTATGCAGAATGTCAACATCTGTGCAGTAACTGAAACTGGTTCAAGGCTCCAGAGAGCACCCCAGCACTACCATGCTACAACTCATGCCACACATTTCGGCCACAGAACACGGACCGAAACACAAAAGGAGGGGGTGTATCCATATTCATCAAGGATACCTACACTTCCAGGTTAGTGGTGCAGCATGATACCGCTGAGATAATCCATGTGCAACTAACATCGGGCAAATCTGCAATGCAAATTGTGGCCTGATACAGATCACCCTCCATGACCCAGGACCACCACTTCACCTTTCTGGAGACATTGGAAAACATGAAGGTCCTACTGAACACCCTGATATTGGGCAATTTCAATTACCCTACCATTCACAGGGAAAACTACTCGAGTACAAACTCCCAGGCCCAGCGGTTCCTGGAATTCATCAAGTTAAACACCCTGGATCAGCTGGTAAACTCCCCTACCAGAGGTGAAAACATATTGGACCTGGTCATCACCAACATGGGCGACAGGTGTTCCACACCGGAGGTCAACCAGTCACTGGTTAGATCAGACCATAAACTAATCACCCTGGATGTCCACACCCGACCACCACCCCCAGCTAAGGAAACCACAGTAAAAAACTTTTCTAAAGCAAACTTCACCTTACTTAAGACAGAGGTGGTAAGTTTCACAGCCCCCACGCTAAAGGATAATGCTGCCAAGATGCAGAAACCTTTACAAATGCACTCTATGAGCACCTACAAGGATGCATGGATCATGCCATCCCTAGCAAAACCAAGACTCACTCCTCTAAGAGAAGGAAACCAGTTTGGTGGACGCCTGCCATAAACAGGCTATGCAATATAAGGAGGAAACTACTTCAGAAAAATAGCAAATCCCAAGAAGGAAAGACATCCCTGATCAGTATCAGTAAGAAACTAAGGTCCCTTGTGAAATCATCCAAGGCTAACTTCGAAAGAAAAATAGCCAAGGATTCAAAAGATAACCACAAAGCCTTCTTTAGCTATGTTAAGAATCTAAGTGGCAAATCGCAGATATGCACTGAACTAGTGCAAAATAGCACAAAATATATGGAACCTACTGATATTGCCAACATTCTGGCAGATAGATTCAGTGCAAACTTCACCCCCCCCTCTCACCTCCAAAAGGGCTCACAACAATACTGGACAAGTGTAGTGTCCCAAAGGATTCAAAAGATATGCACTGAACTAGTGAAAAATAGCACAAAATATATGGAACCTACTGATATTGCCAACATTCTGGCAGATAGATTCAGTGCAAACTTCACCCTCCCCCCAATAGCAAAGGGCACACAACAATACTGGACAAGTGTAGTGTCCCAAAGATCACAGACGCACAGATGAAAACAGCCCTTTCAAAAGCCAAAAACACAGCATCAATGGGACCAGATGGTGTCCCAGGCTGTGTCTTGCATAAACTACAGAATGAACTAACCCCCACCTAAACACGTTGTTCAACCTCAGCCTCTCCACAGGCTACGTGCCCATAGAATGATACACTGCAATGGTTATTCCTCTCCACAAAGGAGGGGCCACAACCGACCCTGGTAACTATCATCCCATAAGCCTGACTAGTCTGGTCTGCAAGGCTATGGAGCGCATCATTATGGAACTCATTAACAAAGATATTGGGAACCTCCAAACACTTGACCCGACCCAGTTCAGCTTTGTTAAGGGCAGATCATGCCTACTAAACCTGGATGACTTCTTCGAGACAGTCACCAAGGCCATAGATGAGGGAAAGGTGTTCACACAGCCTACCTTGACCTCGCCAAGGCTTTCAACACCATTCCCAACTCGGGTATTACAGAAAAACTCAACAGCCTGAACATAAACCCCTACGTCACAAGATGGGTTGCCAACTGGCTTATAGACAGAACTTACACAGTAAGAATAGTGGGCTCCAGGTCCGAATCTAAACCAGTCACAAGTGGTGTCTCTAAGGCCTGGTCCTGGGACCTGCCCTTTGGCATATACTTTACTTTTTTCTGTACACACACACAGAAGAACAGAACTATGGCTAACACGGCCACCTGCAAACTGGGATCATGGTGATCTCTCCCTGCTAACATGCAACATCAAAGGAAGGACTACTGAGATGGACACATAGCATGCAAAACTGTGGACATACCACATAAATCTTGACAGTGGACAGTATTTTTACCTACCCTCTATGATCCTGTACTCCCCACACCTCGATAATATCCATCTCACAGGCCAGGAAAAGGGTCAAGGCCTACATGAAGGCCTTAAATATAGCACTGTGGTGCCATGCCATTGGCTAATGAAAATGCAACTCAACTGTTTTGGATCCAATTGGCAAGTGTGAGCCACAGATTGGTGCACAGGCAATCACCTGTTCATGAGCATTACCTGCAAAAGGCAAGCTGCTGCCTATGGCAAACAGGTCTGTGACTTTCTTTACAAAGACAGACTGTGATATTAAAAGCATTATACTACAGGATTTTTGCACATAAAGGAGTACAACACTATACCAGATATGTAATAGAACTCCCCAATAATGGGACACAGATGGGAGGATGCAGTTATGGGATATAGGGACTACAACAATAAGTCTGTAGTACATATCTTGGAATAACATGCTGCTGTTAGTCAGTTGTCCAGGACCTACAGGCTTCCCTTTTGGCTCTGTCGCTGTGACATACATCACAGTTCTGGCCCTCTGAGTTTCTCCAGCAATGGTCACCTCATGTATGAATGCTACTGGATTGCTTTTTAGACAATAGTGACAGTAAGTACGGATGGATACAGCTGGCATATCACATGATGAACTGTGAGTCAGCTCTTCCCAGTCTGTGAATGTCACACAGGCATAATTCAAACCTTGCCCATGTATCCCTGACAGTTCCTGATGTACTCTGGCTAGGTCACTTTGCACTCCACACCCATATGTCATCACTTGAAAGCTATGGCTAACATACTGTTGACCTCCTACAGCAGGACAGCAGGTTATACCCAATAGTAGTGGGGGACACAGGCCCAGTCTTAGCAACAGATTGTATATACTGAACATACAATGTAAGGGAATGAACACAGTACCAGATATTAATGTACCATAACTGTTTTCTGAGGGGTCTGCTGTGTGATAGCCAGATTCCCCACACAACTGGGAACAACCATTATGTATTGTCCAACTGTTTGCCAGACAACCACATTTGTCTGGCAGAGGGTCCACATATATCAGGCACATGTACACATTCTGCAAACATCTGTGTACTGCAGATGTCAGGCACCTACAGGGAGGATACCCTACAGTACATTTTCAGTACTGTCTGTCATTGGGTCACACAGATGTTGCTGGACTGTCCCCAAACACTTGTAGTACCACTCACCTATTTGTCGGATGGTGGCTGTATGACATGGTACTGGGATTTCACCCATAGGGGACACACCCCAGTAGATGGCAGTGATGAGTGTGGAGACATAATAACAGTCCATCAAAACACACAGGGCCATAACTGGTATACCTAGGATCATAGGAGGTTACTAGGCTATTGGCCCTGAGACCCTTATAATCCTAGCCCAGAGCTTAGCCCATATTTATGCATGTCAGCACCCAGTGCCCCAGTCCAGCAGGGTTACAGGTGGTATCCCAAGGGTGTATGTCCTGTTTACCATCCAGTGATCTATTTTGCTTAAAAAGGGGTAAAGAAGTACTCTGCCAGATGTGGACAGGGTGTCCATTCCACTGTTGGGTGAGTATCTGTGACACACATCTGACCTGCCAACGAGTCTTGTTAATGTCAAAGACCAGGTTGAAGGCATGTGTGCGGGTTACTTGAGTGGAGCTTGACTTGCAGATGTGCAGCAGTCCCTCAAGTTGGAGTCCGTGATCGCCTTGTATGCCAGACAGAGGTCACCATTGAGGAGTCTGCATGAAACTGGGTAGAGGGATAGGGGTTTTAGCCTATCTGTGTATGGTAGATGTTTAAGGCCCTGGTATTCCCTGGTGAGGAACTTCTGTGGTCTCCCTAGCTGCTTCATGTATTTTGCAAAGTACATAATGAAAGGGGCATTATACTCACTAATGAGCCTTAATTAGGGAGGAATACAGGGATGTTATGATCCCCATGTCCCTGGATGAGATACCCTTATGTATATGTTCATAGGTTCATACTAGGCTATCTGCCCTAGGGCATTTATAAGCCTAGCCAGAATGTGTTTGGCTTTTACACCCCCATTTTAAATTTATTTTGCTATGCTTTTTTTGGTTAGTAGTATACTGTGGCTGTCCTAACAGTGACACAGAAGTGACACCTGGGGGTAAAAATCTCATCTCCCCCATCCACTCATCAAGATTCCTCTTGAAGAGATGAGGACTCTGCCTAGCTAACCTGGGGATTTTATTTTTATTCCAGAGTGAGATCTGCTCTGGGTTATGAATCTGTCCCTCCAGCATGTCCTATTTATTTCAGTGCTGAGGTTCAAGTCTCTCGAGCCGTTGATGGGATTTGGATTTTCTGAGGTGCAGCATGTCCATTAATTCCAGGTCCACATATTTGGCATTCCTCAGGCACAGATAAGCCTCTCTGAACAGTATGTATGCTACTGAATTTGAGCTGGAGTTTCTTTTGAGCGGGCAGCATATGGCATCTGTTTGAGCCCTTTTTCTTTGGTGAGGTACTTTGTGTCTTTTACAGTTGTTCCCTGCTGTGTGTTGTACATATCCGTACATCCCAAAAGGGTATGAGTAAATGAGCATGATGACCTCCCCATGAGAGGCATGATGACCTCCCTGATCTAGATGTAAAATCCCTTCATGATATAAAATGCTTTATAAAATGTTTTCTAACCACTTTTGCCGTGTTTGTTGTTTGTCAGAGATTGGATTGGAGAGACTGGTCTTTCTTTCCCTAATTTTCAATTCTGTACTACCTATGTTTTAATTTGTTTGTTTTTGACACTTTGCTTTGATGATGATACACTTTTGGGCATTACTTGAGGCCGCTGGCATTGACCAGTTGGCTGTCTCTATGAGGCTCTTGAGGATGCTTGTGTCGCCTGGGAGAGTCGGCTGGGGAGTGAGAGTTTGCAGTCATCAGTGAACCATCATGGACAGTCCTTCCATTCCCTTCCATGTTGGCCTGTACCTCCGTACCTCGAGCAGAGAGGTCCCAGGAGAGGACTGAGCCCTTGACACTTGTGGGACACCACTGGTTTGTCTCTGACATGGCTCCAGCAATTCAAACCATGTGGTTCTGTCCCCTTGAGCCAGCTTGCAATCCATCTAGTGACATAGGGTTTATATTTAAGCTATGTGAGCTATCTATAGTTGCATGTGGGATGGTATGGGGTAGGTTTGTGAGAAGGCTTTTGTGGTGGTTGAGTTGGCCATGTAGAAGGTATTCCTTACAATGAAAGTGACATGGTGATCAAATGTCATGGTGCCATCAATCTATGTGCCCAAATCCGTCATGACTGATTGCATGCTTAGGATATTGTTAGTAATGTGATAATTTGTGGGGATGTCACTCTCCCCAAAGGGGATGACACTGCATTTTGTGGTATCCAGCCTGATGTCATGTGTCTGGCACCACCCATGTGTCTGCATGAGACACTCATGGCGGATGTCCACATGACTATGGGATTTGGTGACAGCACCCAGCATACAGTCTTCTGCAAACATGGTCAGCAATGGCCCACTGGTTGTGCCCTGCACCTCAGAAGAGTAAATCACACATAACAGAGGCCGCAAGACAAAACACTGGGTTACACCACTAGTTATGGGTCTGCCACTTGAAGTGACTTCCCCTATAATGAGTAAGTGGGTGCTGTCAGTGTGCCAGTGTGCTACCCATCTGGTAACATATGGATTGATGCCTAGTTGAGAGTGTATATCTATTATTGCCAAGTGGGGAATACTGTCAAAGTCTTTGACCGGGTCAAGGTAGGAAGTGTGCACTGTCTCTCCCTCATCCATGGCTTTGGTGACTGTCAAAGAAGTCAACCAAATGTAACAGACATGATCCCCCCCTTGACAAAGCCAAACTGTGTGTAATCAAGTGTGTGGAGGTCGCCAATGTCCTTGTTAATGAGGTTCATGATAATCTGTTTCATGGCTTTGCAGATCAGGCTAGTTAGGCTGCTGGGTCTATAATGTGGCAGATTGGTGGATGCTCCACCTTAGTGTAAAGGGATGACAGTGGGTGTCCTCCATTCGGCTGGGAAAAAGGCGACATTCAGGCTTGAGTGCCTAATGGTGTTGCAGGTTCATGCTTGAGGTCATGTAGGATACATCCTGCGATGTGATCGGGTCCCATGGAGGCTGTATTCCATGACTTTGAGATGGCAGTGATGACCTGTTCCCTAGATATAAAGGGATGGGTGCAGGTACTGGGGATGTGCTGATGTACTGATGGGGGACAAGGGGGTGAAGCTTTCACTGACTCTGTCAGGCAGCACGTTTGCTATATCTACAGCACTTGTATATCTGGTGTCCTTAAGCACCACGTCTGAGCAGATCTGGGTGCTTCCTTTGAGGTTGCAGACATATGTGAGGAAGGAGATATGGCTGTCTGTGGAGGATGTCGCCAATGTGGGCTCGGAGTTTGCTTTGCAGAATTTCAGTAGTGCTCTTATTTACTTTTTCAGGCTAAGGAGTCATTGCTTCATATTGGGCACCTGATCCTTCTTGACCATGGGCAGAAATATTTCACTCTGTTATAGAGTCTGTTTATTCCAGATGTCTACCAGACAGGTTTACTTATCCTTGCAGAGGATGACGTAGTCCTGCCAGGTATACCTTACTCCATGCATCTATATAAATGCACGTATAGTCCTTTGGTGCATTTGTGTATATTGTTGCCAGTTCCTACAGAGGGGAGGAGGCTGTGAAGCTGTTTATACCATCCCTCAGGAGGTTGTAATCAACTTTGGAGATGTTTGTATGTCTGACACTAGCTAGATGGATACTGTGGGAGATGGTGACTGCAAACATGACCGCTTTATGGTTAGTTTTACCATGGAGGAGGATACTGTAGGGATGCTACAGTGATTACCCATGTTGTTTAATATCAGCTCCAAGAGATCTTCACCTCATGTGGGGGTAGCATAGCTGTTCTAAGGTGTTTACATTGCCGAATTCCATGAATCTCTGGGAATTTGTGTGCTGGCATGAGTAGTTCTTCCAATATATGTTTGGGTAGTTAAAGTCACCCAAGATCAGAGTACAGAGTTGAATCCTGGTAGAGATGAGCAGGTCCATATAGGCGGAATGAACTTTCTGTTCATATGTGGGGGCCAGTAGCTAGCTATGATTTGAATAGGGGTCTTGGCAATGGTTAACTGCACCCGGAGTGTCTCCTGTGCATCTTACTGCCTGACCAGCCTGGAGATGTGTATATCTTTCATATATAGTGAAGCCCCACGTCCCCTGGCTTTACTGCCCACACCTTGAGGTCTGACTGTATGATAGGATGGGTGACCATGTAAGGCTTGGGTGCTCTCTGCAGCTTTGAACCATGTGTCTGTGACTGCACAGATGTCAGCATTTTCCAGGGTTAAGACTGCTTGCAATGAGTACAGATTCATGTTTAGACTCCTAGCGTTTAGAAGCATGGCCTTCAATTTGTGATTTGTTGACAGTTTTATGTTGGTAGTGTTAACATCACAATTTTTCCTAATAAAGGCACTATGGGGGTGGCAGGAACCATGGCCAGAAGCCTGAAGGGCAGGTGAGACAGATGGAGGCCATCTCTGGCAAAGCATCATGATCTGTTGATCATATCATCCCAAGCTGTCAGTACTGGATACCCCTGGAAAGGCACCAGAAACCAAGCCAATTGTTAAGGTCAATAATTTCCTGATTGTATTATGGCATCATTCTGGGAGACGGCAGAATACTGCTTAATGCTAGGGACATACCTGCCTGGGACATTTAATCAGCAGGCTCAATCATGCCTCACTTCATATTGTCCAGGGAGGTACATCTCAGGTCAGGCACACCAACATAGACTATGACAGACTCATAACAGTACCTGTTGTTCAGAGACAGCAGTGCTTATTTGATATGGCAGAGTCTTGCACCTGACAGACAAGTAACTGTAACCTTCTCCATATACAGCCTGGTGAGAGGCACATCTGTGTGTCTCACAGTGGAGTCTCCTATGACTAATATGTTTGATTTATGGTGACGCCTTAGTGGATGTGGGACACAGGTGTGTGGCTATACATGATATGTGGTATGGAGGGCTATGGAGTTCATGTGTGTTTTTGCCATGGAGTTCTCCTTTGTTTGGGGATGTTTATGATGAGGGCCTCTGCATATGTGGGTGTGTGTTGTGTAGGTGTGGGTGGTGTACGAGGTGTACTGATTGTGTTGACAACCTTTTTGGTGCCAGATATGTGGGTTTGAAAGGGAGAGATCATGGACTGTATGTTGCTAATGTCATTGCATCTCTCACAAATTGTGTTCCTTGGTGGTGTTTGTAGATGGTTGTCTGTGTACATGAGGCAGTTGCTACACTGTGTCAGGATGCCCATATCAACCAGACTGGCAGGGGAAACTGTAGGACACTGTTCAGCCATATTTGTCAGAATCTGGGGGAGGATGGCCAGGGAGACCAAGGGGGTGGGCCTACAGCCCAGGTGCTCAAAACAAAAGTAGGAGGCTTACACTACCGCATACAATGTAGACAGGCTATAAACAAGCAGTAATAGGTGCAACAGAAAAGATGCAGTTGAACACCTTAGAGAACATGCAGCAAGTAGCAGGAAACAGCAGGATGAGGAGGGAAATGCACAATGTATTCCCACTATGTTGCTGATAGCCACTTACATACTTTGGTAATAGACAGCGAGGTATGATGTGGGAGTTAGCGGAGGATAGTACTGACAAATGTAGATGTGTAGGGTGTGTACATCATGGAGAGCAATGTATGTAGTTCTGTGATGTGTTCCTCTCTTTTTGTCTTTCAGGAGTGATGTACAGATGGAGGAGGAGGAGTCTACATTTTTCTGCAGCCAAGAATGAAGTTATAGTTGACATCCTCAGACTGCATCACAACATCCTGTTGCTGAAGATTCACCAGAATCAGAAACAACATGCTGCACTGTTGGCAGACCTCGTTCCATCAGTAAATCATGTAGGGCTACAGGAAAGAAGCTATGAGCAGGTCAGACACTGGGCCATAGATATGATAAATGCTGCACAGCAAAGGGCTGCAGCTGTGGTCAGGGGCTGTGCTGGCACCGGTGGAAGGCCTACAACACAACAACCACTCTCAGCCAAAGAGGGGTTCCTGGCAAACCTGGGTTCAGCCACCAGTATGCAAGCATCCATCACTCCATACATCATGGAGGTGAATGGCACACCTTCCACAGCAGAGGAGCATCCAGGTAAGCCTCCTGTGGTCATCATTTTAATACTGTAGCAGTCATAGTGGCAGCCTCTGCATACCTGTACACAGATGTCAGGTCAATCTGCATTTGGAGGGGTTTGTAACGCACACGTGTGCACACATATTCAGAATGTCAGCAATGTGGGCAGTATCACAGTTTGTACTGTACATGTTGATATATGCACATATTATCCTGTACTTATGCCATATTTGTGTTTGATGACAATACCTCTCCCCCACAATTCCATAGGTACATCTGGTGTGGCCAGAGTCCAACATCCTGTAGCCAGTGAGTGTGAAACTGTTTTGTTATGGCTCATCTATACCCTAGGAATGTTAAGGACTGCCAGTTTGCCATGGACACAACTGTTAAACTTAGCTATAGCACAATACTTGTATGTTCAGTTGTGGAGGGGTTCACTGCAGTGCATTGAATTAGTAATCACAGTAGCATATTTGCAGGAGCTGTAACATATTTGCATATATTTTTGTGAAGCTGCATGCAGTCTACTATACAGGGGGCAATAGTATGGTGGAGACAGGTGCACTGTGTTTTAGGTGAAGGCCCATCACATATACTGACATCCGAACCACAAATGAATAAACCAGTGAATCCAAAAATAACCAAGTAAAAGGTAGGCAAACACGTTCACTCCTCCTTGTAGCACACAAAAACCTTTATTGTTAAGAAGACAGATAATTGCTTTCATCTCAATTAAAGCCTCTTGAATTTTAATTGAGATGAAAGCACTTATCTCTCTTCTTAACAATAAAGGTTTTTGTGTGCTACAAGGAGGAGTGAATGTGCTTGCCTACCTTTTACTTAGTTATTTTGGACATACACTGACGTGTCACTTATCTCACAGGAATATAGTACTGGCAACAATAACCTGACATAGCTGCACTGCATGTTGTAAAGAACCTTTCTTATCTGTGTCTGCTGGTCTGCTTGTGTGTTGTGCATGGGATCAGTAATAAGGTGTGGTATGTATAATGCAGTTGTGGCACCTCACCTGTATGTGTGAGCATGTGAATCAGCAGACATAATAGTGCATGTATTAATATAGCCATGTTGTTTTTCTCCTCACAGGTGACCATGGGGGTTGGAGTATATCCCACTCACAACCTGATGTCAGTGTCTCATCAGACTCTGATGATGATGGTGGCCATAGTGAGACACAGGTAGGGTTGTTGGGGGCTGAATCTGTCCCATGGGTTGACATCCTACTTCCTCCCCCAGTGTCCCCACACACAGTTAGTATACCCACACATACCCAGTCCCCTGCAGCCATAGATATTGGACAGTCAGAAGATGGTGGCATTGAACAGGAGAGTGTGGTGACTATGGCATCTCTGACTGTATACACTAGCTGTAGCTAGACAGCTGGCAAGGTCCCACAGAGGCAGATTGACAGGGTTGCTTGAAGGAGGACTGCTGCCCATCCACCACCTGTCACAGGTATCATATCACGAGTCACTCAATGCATGTTTCCATTCACTATGGAGGCACAGGCATGTTCTGAACACAACACCAGACAGATGCTCAGGATCACGGATGCATCACTGTCTGGGATCCATGACTCCATCCACAATATTAGTGATGCCATTCATCATTTCAGTGATGTAATGGACAGATGATGGAGTGAGACACTGTCAGTCCTTGGCTGCACATTGTCTGTGCTGCAACATGTGGTGGGAGTAGGGTGTCAGACATGTGGACATAGGTCAGCACCAACATCAGCTGAGAGTCCATGTGGCCATGCACAGTCAAGCTCCCATAGTGGCAGTACCACCAGCACTACAGAAGTGAGGGTGCTGTCCACACCACATGGCAGACATTGGGCAAGTGGTCCTGGGTGGTCCCATGAGGGACACGGACCCAGCAGACACCAGTCACCATCAGCAGGTAGTACCACATCTGACCCTGGGCATAGCGGTGCCAGTGGCACTCCTGGCACAGCCAGTTCCCATGTTCATGGCCAGATGTGGTGAACTGTACATTCTGTCATGTAAAGTCCACAGCTGTCCAATATACCCTCGTGTAGGGCTAGCACATGGCTTGACTGTGTATGTGCACACACTCACACATCACTGTCACATGCAGGTCACCAACAGACACACAGGCAGAGCTACTCTCCATGACCCAGCTGACCAGCACCCCTCCAGACATGTGCACACAATGTTAACTGTGTGGCACAGCCTAGGCCTTTGGCAACCCCACACCACACCCTGTGCATGTGATGATACCTGTGCCACATCCCTGTCATCCATACCATCGATGCAGGGACATGCAAATTTGTGTCTGATGCACAGGGTGACTATAGTACATTTAATGACAATTTGTAGTGCATTGTTTTTGCTGCAACATGTGGTGGGAGTAGGGTGTCAGACATGTGGACATAGGTCAGCATCAACATCAACTGAGAGTCCATGTGGCCATGCACAGTCAAGCTCCCATAGTGGCAGTACCGCCAGCACTACAAAAGTGAGGGTGCTGTCCACACCACATGGCAGACATTGGGCAAGTGGTCCTAGGTGGTCCCATGAGGGACACGGACCCAGCAGGCACCAGTCACCATCAGCAAGTAGTACCACATCTGACCCTGGGCATAGTGGTGCCAGTGGCACTCCTGGCACAGCCAGTTCCCATGTTCATGGCCAGATGTGGTGAACTGTACATTCTGCCATGTAAAGTCCACAGCTTTCCAACATACCCTCATGTAGGGCTAGCACATGGCTTGACTATGTACGTGCACACACTCACACATCACTGTCACATGCAGGTCACCAACAGACACACACACAGAGCTACTCTCCATGACCCAGCTGACCAGCACCCCTCCAGACATGTGCATACAATGTTAACTGTGTGGTACAACCTAGGCCTTTGGCAACCCCACACCACACCCTGTGCATGTGATGATACCTGTGCCATGTCCCTGTCATCCATACCATCGATGTAGGGACATGCAAATTTGTGTCTGATGCACAGGGTGACTATAGTACATTTAATGACAATTTGTAGTGCATTGTCTGTGCTGCAACATGTGGTGGGAGTAGGGTGTCAGATGTGGATATAGGTCAGCACCAACATCAGCTGAGAGTCCACGTGGCCATGCACAGTCAAGCTTCCATAGTGGCAGTACCACCAGCACTACAGAAGTGAGGGTGCTGCCCACACCACATGGCAGACATTGGGCAAGTGGTCCTGGGTGGTCCCATGAGGGACACGGACCCAGCAGGCACCAGTCACCATCAGCAAGTAGTACCACATCTGACCCTGGGCATAGTGGTGACAGTGGCACTCCTGGCATAGCCAGTTCCCATGTTCATGGCCAGATGTGGTGAACTGTACATTCTGCCATGTAAAGTCCACAGCTGTCCAACATACCCTCGTGTAGGGCTAGCACATGGCTTGACTGTGTACGTGCACACACTCACACATCACTGTCACATGCAGGTCACCAACAGACACACACACACACAGAGCTACTCTCCATGACCCAGCTGACCAGCACCCCTCCAGACACGTGCACACAATGTTAACTGTGTGGCACAGCCTAGGCCTTTGGCAACCCCACACCACACCCTGTGCATGTGATGATACCTGTGCCACATCCCTGTCATCCATACCATCAATGCAGGGACATGCAAATTTGTGTCTGATGCACAGGGTGACTATAGTACATTTAATGACAATTTGTAGTGCAGTAGTGTTATGCTCTGTAAGGTGCTGTCTGCTAGCATGTGTCATGAGTACACATCAGAGTGTATGTACCTTTGTTCCATGATGCTATATTGTTGGTAGTATTGCTGACTGACTGCTGTCTCCCACACCTTTTCTTGTTTCTGATCTAGGGGTCTGTCTGGCTGCATCGTGGAGTGCTGGTGCCAATACAGCAGCTCATGTTGGCATGGTGGCAATAAAGACATGTGACTTTGCCAAGGTATGGCTGTATATGTGCATGGTTAACTAGGTGCATATATGCAGAACAGTGTGTTGAGGACAATAGAGGGCAGACAGCATAATCCTGAATGCATACCCAGTGACACAGCATGCTACTCTTAATACATGCCATCTTGGAGTTCAGTAGGATCATAGGTTCATAGGATCATAGGAAGTTATTAGAATAAAGGTCCTGCGGCCCTTACAAGCCTAGCCATTAGTTTATCACCAGAAAGAAACATCAGTCAACCCCTGTTGCCCCTGTCAATGAGGGACACAGCTGGGACCCCTGGGACAGAATTGTGGTTTCCCATCCAGTCATCACGGTTGTGCTTGATACTTGGTTGGTCATAGGTTCATAGGTTCATACTAGGCTATCTGCCCTGGGGCAATTATAAGCCTAGCCTGATTCTGTATGGCTTATGCCACCCCTTGATTTGAGTATACTGTGCCCTTTTTAAGGTTTAGTTTACTGTGCCTCTGTCTAATAGTGGCATGGGAGTAATCCCTGGGACAAACCTACGATCCCCCATCCACCTATCGAGATTCTTCTTGAAGAGATTCAGTGAGGTGCTCTCATGAACTGGAATTCTATTCCAGAGTGAAGGGAGCTTCTGGGTTATGAACCTGTCCCTCCAGCAAGTTCTATTTATTTCTGTGCTGAGGTTCAAGTCCCTCGAGCATGTGGCTCTAAGGGATTTAGATTTACTGAGGTGGAGCATGTCCATTAATTCTGGATTTGACATAGCTTTGTATGTCAGGCATAGATCGCCTCGAAGTAGGCGGTATGCAACTGAGTAGAGCTGGAGTTTTTTTAACTGAGCAGCATATGGCATCTGTTTAAGACCCTTGATCCTCTTAGTGAGATACTTTTGGGGTCTTTCTAATTGCTGCAGGTGTCGGGTAAGGTACATCCCAAAGGGCATTGTATTCTATGATGGGCCTGATGAGGGATGAATAAAGGGCACGATTACCCTCTTGATCTAGATGTGAAACCCTTCGTGATGAGGTGGGCTATGTAGAAGGTCTTTCTAACCACTTTGGCAATGTGGTTTTCAAAGGAGAGATTGCTATCAACTTGGGTCCCCAGGTCCCTAATAACTTTCTCTGTACTTAATGGGTTTCCGCCTATGTGGTAATTTGTGGGCACATTGTTTTTGCCAAAGGGTATGACTATACATTTGTTGGCATTTAGCTTTAAACCATGGTGCTGGCACCAGTTATCTGTCTCTGTGAGACCTTTTTGAAGGATGTTTGTGTCAGCTGGAGAGTTGATTATGGCGCCCAGTTTGCAGTCGTCTGTGAACTTGGTGAGCCATAGTCCTCCCACGTTTGCCTGTACCTCAAAAAAGTATATACCGAACAAGAGTGGTCCCAGGACAGAACCCTATGGGATGCCACTTGTGACCAGTTTCACATGTGTATGGGAAGTGTATTCCTAAGACAAGGCAGCCTCTGAGAGACAAACCTGTCTCTCCAGCAGGTTGTGTTGATGTTGCATATCAGATTCAGGCCTGTTATGCAGGTAATGCATGAGGGATTAGACTTACGGATATGGGGCAGCTGTAGTAGGTCGGGTCCAACATTGCCTTGTAAGTGTGACACAACCCATCTCTGAGCAACCTGTCCGATACCGAGTAGAGCAATAGTGATTTAAGCCTGCCTGCATGGAACAGGTGTTGGAGGTGATGGATTACCTTTGTTAGGTATTTCTGTGGCCTTTCTAGTTGGTGCAGATGTCTTGGATAGGTACATACCAAACAGGGCGTTGTAGTAAAATATTAGTCTATGGAGTGAGGACTATAGAAAGGTAATGACCACCTTTCTTCTGGATGCAATCCCTTTACCTATAAGATGAACCACGTACAAGACTTTTCTGACCATCTGCCACTGCATGATGGTTGAATGCAAAATTGTTATCAACCTGAGTACCCAGGTCTCTCAACACAGGTTGTGTGTCTAGGGGGTTGCCATTGATGTGGTAAACAGTGGGGCCGTGTTTTTACTGAATGATATGATGATACAGTTTTTTGCATTTAGCTTCAGGCCAGGACCTTGGCACCAGTCTGTAGTTGATGTGAGACCCTCTTGCTGTATGTTAACATCATTTGGGGAGTCAATGACAGACTGCACCCAACTTACAGTCATCCACAAACTTGGTCAGTACCTACAAATATAGGTGGTGGCGGGTAGTATTCATGCCTATATACATGTGGGTTATTTAGGGGTAGCAGCTACTCACAGGGCCTCAAAATGGATACATATTGCACTCACATAGGCAAGACAGACTGGGGTTGTCACCTTATCAAATGCCCAATGTGGAACCCTTTTTGTAGTAACGCAAGAGTTGGCAGGACAAACCATATGCACTGCAAGTGCAATGGACAAAACTTTACTTTTGTTGCCAATATAACAGCTTATTTTTGCAGCATTTGCTTAGATTATGCTATTTCTCATAACATTTAGGTGTTTCTGATGTAAAATGACTGTTTTATGCAACTATTTAAAAAATGTAGGAAATGTTTGTTGTCCTACACTCTTGGGACATTTGTATTGTTTTAGTTGTTTTCACAGGACACACATGGCCAAACATGGACTACAACTTGCACAGTGGAACAGGTGGTAAACCTAACACAGTCACACTGCTGCAAGGGGATATACATACACACATGTACATACACACACACACACACACACACACACACACACACACACACACACACACACACACACACACACACACCACACACACACACACACACACACACACACACACACACACACACACACACACACACACACACACACATACATACACACTCTGAACTGCCCATGTTGAGAGCAGAACCCCAACTTGTCTAATTGTACATAATAGAGCATTATATACGTATTACATGTGCCATAGAGCTTATGTATTTTTGGAGTGTCTGCCACTACTGTACAGGTGGATGTTATCTTCAGGCCCTGTAAAGGTTGCTAATGGGGGGTTAACAGGTTTGCACAGGGCCTTAAAACTGTATAGCCATTTTACACACACACACACACACACACACACACACACACACACACACACACACACACACACACACACACACACACACACACACACACACACACACACACACACACACACGCACACACACATACACAAATGCATCAGTCAAGACTGCCACACTGCTGCAAGGGGATATTCTTCACACACATACACTCAATGCCAGAAGTCTAAACCTCAAAATGCATGCACTCAAGGCACTCCTCTGTATGGAGAAAATCGATATATGTGCAGTAACAGAAACCTGGTTTAAGGCTCCAGAGAGCACCCCAGCACTACCAGGCTACAACTCATAACATACATTTTGGCCACAAAACCCAGACTGAAATACAAAAGGCAGGGGAGTATCCATATTCATCAAGGATCCCACACCTCCAGGTTAGTGGCACAGCACGATGCTTCAGAGATCATCCACGTGCAACTAACAATGGGCAAAACTGCTATTCAAATTATAGCTTGCTACAGATCACCCACCATGTCCCAGGACCCCCACTTCACATTCCTGGAAACACTGGGAAACATAAAGGTCCTACCAAGCACCCTGATATTGGGTGATTTCAATTACCCAAACATTAATTGGGAGAACTACTCAAGTACAAACTCCCTTACCCAACATTTCCTAGAATTTATAAACTCAAATGCCCTGGATCAACTGGTCAACACCCCCACCAGAGGTGTCAACATATTGGACCTGGTCATCACCAACATGGGCGACCAGTGTTCCACACCAGAGGTCAACCCTTCGCTGGTAAGATCTGACCATAAACTAATTACTCCAGATATCCACATTCTGCCACCACCCTCGGTCAAAGAAACCACCGTGAAAAACTTTTCAAAAGCAAACTTCACGTTACTTAAGACCGAGGTGGGAAGTTTCAAAGCCCCCATGCTAAAGGATAATCCTGTCCAAGCTGCAAAATCCTAATGCACTATACGGGCACCTACAAGAATGCATGGATCGTGCTATCCCAAACAAAACCAAGACTCACTTCTCCAAAAAAAGGAAACCAGTCTGGTGGACCCCTGCCATAAACAAGCTATACAAAAAACACAGGCACTGCAAACTAAGAAATACCAAACAAACGGACAAAACGGCAGAGCAGACTGTACGAAGATTTAATAACAGTTCCCAAAAACACAATGAACTTCCTTTAAGCGCTTTTCATTTGTTCTAGGTTAACAAACTTCTTCAGAAGTAATTAATTGACACAGCTACTAACAATTTATACCCATAAAAAGTGCGGGAAAACCTAAACAAGTTAATGTTTATAACAATTAAAAACAATTAAAGATTAAAAGGTACCACATACTTAAATTTGTTTCCAAGAGGTTGTAGGAAAAAATGTGTTTAACTTTAACAAAGTGACCACCAGGGGCATACATTTCCATCAGAAATCTATACTTAATTTTATGCATAGTAGTTTCTACTGTATTAAATAAAAAATAGTGGTAAATAAAATCTAACGTTATCTTTGCAAGTTTTTAAGTTTTAAGATACTGGAAATTGAACAGGCCTCATTTAAGCCAGGGTAATTGAAAGCATTCAACTTAATCTGCCACAGTAATTCAAGTTCTTCCAATTGGAATGAAGCAGGACCACCTCTTATGTCAAGAACCATGTTGTTAATAACTAAGAATTTGAATTTATGTGTGGGGTTGTGATGGACATGCTTTGCCAGAGCATTGTCCATCTTATTATGGGAAATGGCATATTGATGTTCATATACCCTATCTCTGAGTCTACGTTCAGTTTTGCCGAATGCAAAACATTCAGAACATTGGGCCAAATAAACCAAAAATCTAGTATTACAATTAAATCTAGATTTCAACTTATAGGTACTTCCGTTGATTGTAAAAGAATTAGTACAATCAATGAACCTACAATAGTTGCAACTCTCACATTTAGACATACCTGTCACTCTGGAGAGTGGATTATTCCGTCTCTCAAGGAGATTTTTCAAGTTTCTACCCTTTTTAAAAACTATGTGTGGCTTATGACCTAAAAACTCAAAGACAGTGTGGTTGGATTTAAATAATTCCCAATTTTTGGTAATCACATTGACGATAAGTTTACTTTGAGTATTGAATGAAGTCACAAAACTACGTTGGAGGTCCTGTCGATGGAAGTTAGAGGTGACTGTTTCAGGACCATTGACGTCAAGCTCAATGGTAGAAACATTGTCCAAAGTTCTATGGTTCCTTCTATAAACAAGCTATACAATAGAAGGAGGAAACCAGTATAGAAAAGAGTAAAATCCCAAGAAGGGAAGACATCCCTGATCAGTATCAGCAAGAAACTACGTTCCCTCATAAAATCATCCAAGACTAGCTTCGAAAGAACCATTGCTATGGACTCCAAAGATAACCATAAGGCATTCTTTAGCTATGTCAAGAATCTAAGTGGCAATTCTCAGATCTACTCGGAGTTAGTGCAGAATGGCATAAAATACACTGAACCGATATAGCCAAAATCCTGGCAGACAGGTTCAGTGCAAACTTCACCCCCCTCTCACCCCAAAAAGGGCATATAACTATACCAGAAGAATGTAGTGCCCCTGAAATCACAGACACTCAGGTTAAAACAGCCTTCTCCAAAGCCAAAAACACAGCATCAATGGGAACAGACGGTGTCCCAGGCTGCATCCTACACGAGCTCAAAGATGAACTATCCCCTCACCTAAACACACTTTAAACTCAGCCTCTTTACAGGCTACATGCCCACAGAGTGGCACACAGCAACGGTTATTCCACTCCACAAAGGTGGTGCCACAATGGACCCCAGGAACTATTGCCCTACAAGGCTGACTAGCTCGGTCTGCAAAGTTATGGAGTGCATCATCATGGATCTCATTAACAGAGACATTGTAAACTGCCAAACACTGGACCCTACCCAGTTCAGCTTTGTTAAGCACAGATCATGCCTTCTAAACCTGGTGGACTTCTTTGAGACAGTTACCAAGGCTACAGATGAAGGAAAGGTGGTCCATACAGCCTACCTAGACCTTGCAAAGGCCTTCAACACCATTCCTCATGCAGGTATTATAGACAAGCTCACCAGCCTGAACATAAACCCCTACATCATGAGATGGGTTGCCAACTGGGCTCATGGATAGAACCCACATGGTAAGAGTTGCGGGAGCTAGGTCTTACTCTAAACTGGTTACAAGTGGCGTTCCCCAGGGCCCAGTCCTAGGACCCCTTCTGTTCGGCATATACTTCTCAGAGGTACAGGCAAGCACAGGAGGACTATGGCTGACCAAGTTCACAGATGACTGCAAACTAGGGGCTATAATTGACTGTCCAGCTGACACAGACATCCTCCAAAAGGGTCTCACTGAGACAGATACCCGGTGTCAAAACCATGGCCTCAAGCTAAATGCCAAAAAGTGCATAGTCATCCCCTTTGGAATAAAACAAAGTACCCACAAACTACCACATAGGTGGTAGCCCCCTAAATACGAAAGACATAATAAGGGATCTGGGAACCCAAGTAGATAGTAACCTCTCCTTTGATAATCACATTGCCAAAGTGGTTAGAAAATCCTTCTATGTGGCCCACCTAATCACAAAAGGGTTTGCATCCAGATCAAAAGAGGTAATTGGGCCCCTCTATGCATCACTCATCAGACCCATCATAGAGTACAATGCCCCATTTGGGATGTACCTTACAAGACATCTGCAACAACTGGAAAGACCACAGAAGTACCTCACCAAGAGGATCACTTGCCTAAAGCAGATGCCCTATGCAGCTTGACTGAAGAAACTCCAGCTGTACTCAGTTGCATACCGCCTACTCAGAGGTGATGTCTGCCTGACATACAAGGCCATGTCCAACCCAGAATTGATTGACATGCCCCACCTAAAGAAAACCCTATCCCCTTGAGCCACACGGTGCAGGGATCTAAACCTCACCACAACAATAAATAGGATGTGCTAGAGGGATAGATTCCTGTCCCTGAGATTTCCCATGCTCTGGAACAAGATTCCAATCTACATTAGGCAGAGCTCCTCGCTAACCCTCTTCAAGAGAAACCTTGACGAGTGGATGGGAAACAGAAAGTTTATCCCAGGGATCACGTCAATGGTTCTGCTGGACAGAGGCACAGTGAACTAATCTAAGGTGGCGGCGAAAGCCAACACATTCTATCTAGACTTATAAATGCCTTCGGGCAGATAGCCTAGTACCTACCTATGAACCTATGAACCTACACTCACAGAGTTGCTGGTTTTGAGATTAGAACTCCTACCTATCTAGTTATATACACTACAGTACTACAAACTTATCATATGCACCACAGAGCTATTGTGTTTGGAGAGTGTCTAACTGTGCTTCTAAGGTTGATGACATCACTAGGCCCTGAAGAGGTTACCAATGGGGTGTTAACAGGCCCTTAAAATTGTGTAACATCGCACACACACAAGACAGCCACACTACTGCAAGGGAATATGCTTACACACACTCACAAAGTTGTAAGTTTTGAGATTAGAACCCTTACCTGTCTAGTTATATATACTATAATGCTATATACTTATTGCATGCACCACGGAGATTATGTGTCTGATATCTATCTAAGTGTGCTTCTAAGGTAGATGACATCAGCAGGTCCTGTAAAGTAAGCCAATGTGGGGGTTAACAGGCATTAAAATGCATTAGCATTGCACCCATATAGGCAAAACAGACACACTGCTGCAAGGGGATATACTTACACACATGCACACACACTCACAGAATTGCCATTGTTGGGATTAGAACCCCTCTCTATCTAGATGTATATACTATAATGTTATGTAATTATCACATGTGCCACTAAGCTTATGTGTTGAGAGAGTGTCTAACTGTGCTTCTAATGTAGATGACATCAGCAGGTCCTGTAAAGTAAGGCAATGTGGGGGTTAACAGGTAGGCACATGCTCTCATGCACAAAAGAGATAATGTCTAGAAACTCTGGATTAAGGCTAACCCCCCCCTCTTATATACAAACCTATCAAGAACTTCATAACCTTGTAAAAAAGAAGTCAACATTGACGAGAAATACTTCTTCCTAAATCCCCAGACTACACATCACAACTCCAAAACATTCTGGAACAGTATCAGTCAAAACCTCCACCCAAGAAACCACACAACACCAAACCCCTGCCCTAACAATACTCCCCAGAAACAGTCTCCTTACTTAACTCCTACTTCATAGATTCCATCAGTAAACTAATACTAACCTCAGACTCCCTTAACTCCTCTGATCCCCCCCACCTCTAACCAAAATAATTCCTTCTCTTTCGCATCTCTTCCACTAGTTACGTAAACCGTCTCCTATCTAAACTTAAGCCATGCTCTCCCTCTGTTAACAAACTATTTTCACTTTACCTTGAGCTAGCTGCAAACTCCATAGTACACCCCATTTCCATCCTCATAAACCACTTTATATTAGAATCAACAATCCCCTCATTATGAAAACAACTCTTTACCATACCTATCCACAAAAGTAGAAATTCCACTGAACTATCTAACTACTGCCCTATAGCCATACTTTCCCAATCTCTAAAATACTAGAAAAATGTGTACATAAGCAAATCTTGGATTATCTACTCCTCAAAATCCTACTCGCCCCACCTAACCTGGCTTCTGTCCTAACCACAGTACCTCAACAGCCCTCATCTCCTTTACCCACTCAATTTCCCTGGTCAAAGATAACAACACTAGTTTCATGTCTCTTTCTAGACCTCTCAAAAGCTTTTGACTCTGTCTTCCACCCCATGCTCCTCTCCAAAGTGTCTGACCTCAACCTTTCTACCACCACCCTTTCCTGGTTCACTAGCTACCTTTCCAACAGACAACAATCTGTTAAATGACTCTCCTCACTATCCCCTTCCTCCCCATCAAGATGGGGGTTCCACAAGGCTCTATTATTGGTACCTTACTGTTGAACATCTTCACTAATCACCTCTTTATGTTCTATCCACAATGTATCCTCATTCAATATGTGGATGATTCCACTATCATCTCTACCTCTGTTACCCTCTCTGACCTGCATATTCTCAACAAAACTCCTTCAACTCTATTGAAAAATGGCTCACTAACAACCAATTAATTCTCAGTCCCAAAAGGACAAAACTCCTGCTATTTCTTCTCAAATCGCTCACCCACCTCAAACCTACCTTTTCCATAAAATCACTTAACAACACTGTCATCAACATCAAAACCCACACTAAGCTTGTAGGGGCCATTATAGATGATCAACTCAAATTTGACCTACACATTCACCACTGTATTAAGAAAACCCACCAAAAACTTGGCCTACTCTACAGAATCAAAACATTCCTTACAAAGGACTATTGTATCTCTCTTACCTATGCCTACCTTCTATCCAGCCTCATCTACAGCTCACACATCCTAAACAACTTACAGACAGGCCTACTAGCTACACTTGAAGCCACCTACAACAATGTAGCCAGGTTTGCAGCAAACCAGTCTCACTTCTCTCATCACTGTAATTCTCTCAAGGCTTTAAATTGGTTAGAGTTCCCACATCAGCTTCAATCAATGACATCATTCTTAACATCCTTAATAAGCCTTCTCCTGCCCTGACATCTCCTAGCTCATCTCTCTTCATACACTGACTAGAAATCTCGGGAGCTCTGACCAATTACAGTTAGACATATACAAACCTAAAAGATCAATAGGCCAAAACATATATAGCTACACTCCTGCTCTTTCCAGTAACAAACTTCCCTTAGCCATCTGTAAAATACCCCACACACAAGAATTCAAAAAGGCACTCAAAGAACACTTTCTTAACTTCTGGACATGTAATTGTAAAAACCCTCCTTGAAATGTGTCCCCTAAAAACACCTTGCATTCCAGCTCTCACTTCAATCTCTCTTACTTCTACCTTTTCACTACTCCTCTCACCTCTATCCCAAAGTTGGTCTACTTCTTACCTCCTTGCACAGTTTCTTCTTCTCCCTACTGCTGTCACTACCTTTGTCCCCTAAACTTCCTCTCACTGAAATTCATATCCCTCTCTGTGAACTTTTCCTAGATTCTGAGTTCCATATCTCAACCATGTCCTCCTTTTTTGTTTATATAGTAATGTATCCTTGTAAAAAGTTTGTCAACTGTTCTCAAAATATTCTGTACATTGATCATTAACAGCATTAGATTTTTAATTACTTGTTAAATTGTATTCCTTACTATATTTTCTTTGTAATGTAATCTTTAATTGTTATTTTTGTGAACTTTGTATGTACTCTTGTGGATATTTTTTATATACTCTTGTAGAGCTTTTCTGCCTGGGCCTCCAATGCAAAAGGGCTGTAACTCAGTCAGATTTTCCCAGTCAGTGAATGTCAAATAAATAAAAATAAATACATAAAGCTGAGGGACGGTAGTAAATATGAATACATCAGTATGGAGTTTGGCACTAAAATACCAGGTATCCGGCTAATAGAATTAAAAGTTGTATATTCTGCCTTGTTAAGACAGTGAAATGATGGGAGCTTCAAATTAATCAAAGCTGTTTGGTGTGATTTTAAAAAATGGGAAATAAGTCAAAGGAAAGTAAAGGATGCTGTAACCAGGTATTCCTCCAGGTAATTTGTTGATGATTAGGAAGTGATACAGATAGTGCATGAGATGGGAATAGTGTAACAGTTGAAGAAGTTGTATTAATAATTAATGAAATAGAAATTGACAAAACTTGGGATAAAGACAGGATACTTGGGGAATGGTATAAGGTTCTCAACCAAAGCCTTAAAATAGGGTTATAGCATTTTTTTTTCAAAAAGTAAGTAATGGGTCAGGCATAATTAAAAAATGTTTTTTTTTCTTTTTTTGTTTTAGTTTTTGAAAAAACAACTGGAGGGCTGCATGGTTATTTAATGTTGATTACACTTTGCTGACAAAGATAAAGAAGAGTGTTGCAGAACTATTGATCTGGTCAAAGACAAATAAAATGTGGATTTAAGTATAGAAATGATTTTGTGTTTAAGAAAGTTTAAGAGTTGTTTAGGTATGCAGGAAGTGAAAATAGTACAGAGGAGTGCAGGAGAGCTGCTGACAAAATAGGTGAAAAACAAAGTGTAATTGGACTTGTATACATAAATGGATGACAGAGGAAATTTTCATTCTTATCAAAGAGAGTAAAACAGAGGTGTGCTTGGAATTGACTAACATGTGTATGTTATGTGAATAATTTCCTGA
This sequence comes from Protopterus annectens, assembly GCF_019279795.1. NCBI lineage: Eukaryota > Metazoa > Chordata > Ceratodontiformes > Protopteridae > Protopterus > Protopterus annectens. The sequence goes on from NC_056727.1 coordinate 1,256,760,363, forward strand.
TTATGACTACGACACAGGTGGTTCTGCTTATAATTTAGCTGCTCTAAGTTTCAGAAGGTTTCAGAAGGGAAATTATGGATATATGGTTGCTCAATCCAGGCTTTTTATTTTTATTTTTATAAGCAAAACCACCAGTGTTGTAGTGGAGATAACATATACTGTTGTTTTAAATGTAATTTATTATGTATATGCTTTTTCAAACTTTTTTAAACTTTTTATTCCATGAAAGTATTTGGAGACTGTGTTCATATTTATTCATACATATGTTTATTTATTTTTTTCATCTAAACCCAAGTGTGTTGCAATTTTAAAACAATCCACAAGATGGTGCCAAATCTCTTGTTAAATATTAAACGTACATGTATAAATCAAATATTTTTAACAATTATAAATATTTGGAAGGTGATATTAATGTTTAATGGATTTTAATGGGTTTTAAATTAATGTTTTGTCTTATGGTCTATGTTTTATGTTTTTATCCAGCAATATGAACAATTTATATCTGGTTCTGGTTTATGTATGTAATGAATACAAATGTTTTTAGCCTTGGTCCAAGTTGCATTAATTAATTAATTGGTGTCTTTCCCATTGGTTGATTTTTAAGAGAGATTGTTTAAATAAGAGTGGTTTTATTCAAGCCTACATCTGATGAAGTGTATGATAAATGAAAACGTATTTTTGTGAGCGTCTATGGTGTTTTTGCATTAAACTACTGTTTATTGGTTCCTCTCTGAGCTTCATTGTTTCACCCTTCGTGTGGGCTTATTTTTGGATTTATTTGAAATTAAAATCATTGTTTGCTATTTAAATTGTTTTTTTAAGAATATTTTTATGTGAATGTATTTACTGTTTTTCAATGCTTTTAAGGTGTCTAAAGTTTTTATTTTAAAAGAAAGAGTGTCTGTGAATTTTAGGTATTATTCAAGGAAGAAGGGAGCTTTAATTAATTAAGTTAATTTGTCTTAATTAAAGTACCAGAGTGTTTTTACATTGTTAAAAAAGCTGGCACTATTCATTTTCTTGATATTCTGAAGAAGTCTATAATTTGTGGACTAAAGTGCTTACTCATTGAATAAACATGTGTTCAAGTCTGCTCTGTGCTTTACTCATAGGATTCCATACTCTTCCCACTCCTGCCCTTAAAGTTTTAATCACACATATGTTCTTGTTATTTGAAACATCACATAATAATTTACTTTGACCAAGATTTAAAATATAAAATTTGTTTTCCTTGTTTTTTTAAGATCATTTTCACAAAATCTTTTAAATGTCAAAATAGCTAGATGACTTTGGTGGTTAAAGGTACGTTTTTTCTTTTACAAACAATTGTTTCACCATGACAGGTGTTATGTTCATACAGTAAATATAAATTCAGTGTTCTACTAAATAGTTTTAGTTCTATCAAAGTACTAGAAATGCCATTACATCACACCAGAATAAAGGCAAATCCCTTTTGAAAAAGTCTCATATGTTCATCAGTAGGAGTCTCACTTCTAAATTTGAAATACAAAAATTTACAGATTCAGTGCTTATTTAAGACCATGGCCTCTCACTCAATGTGACAACCAAGAGTTGTTGTTCTGAAAATTCTGCGTTCTCACCCTGAGGTTGACATAATCTCTGTCAGTCTCAGAAAAAAAAATTGTGTCCAGATTGTTTGTCCCCTGATGAAGGTTGCTCTTCTCAATTAGTAATAAAGTCATCACAGGGAATATCTGTTTCCTGATGTTTAAAACTTTTTGGGGGTCAGATATACATGGGTTTCCAAATATTCTCTCCTATCCCATGATGGTTTCTTTTTTTTCTTTTCTCTTACTTCCTTATTCTTATTATCAGTTCTCTTAAAATGTTCTTATATTCTTCCTCATAAGGTGAGAAAATCAAGCCATTGCTGATACCGTTGTTCAGTGCCTTTATTTTACTGTCTATATTAGACAGATTTCTCTCAGTATTCTAAATCAATAACTGCACTAACAGAAAATCATTTCTGTTGAAGTGTTTGAATAAGACATTATGAAGAATGGATTGGGTTATACCCCACTAGAATTTTCCAAAGTCTTAGTCCTTTTGGAACCCACCACACACAACAACACTTTTTTAAATAAGAATTATCTAGATGGAGGTTACAAAATTTCAATAGCTTATTCTCAAAACATTGTAACTGTTTAGAAATAGTACCAACAACCAAAAATATTCTGTTGAGTCCAATTAATGTTGAGGGTACCTTCCAGTTACTCGTATCGAAGGTGTTTTTGTATTGTCAACAGGAGTAGACTGAATCCCTGTTTGTACTACCTGGGCATACATGATACTGTTTGTTCCTTCAGTAACAATATCAGGTGAAAATATTAACCATATTCCACATCCACTCATAGCAGGAATGAACTTAGGCATCTATTACAACAAAATTATGAGTTCATTCAGTATCACTAAGAGTTCTGTTCAGTACTATATGACTCTTGTGACTACATGTTAAACCAAGCCGAGACAAAAGTAAAGAGACTCAAAAACATGAAAATCTGACTAGACTTGGAAGTATTTTACAACCAAGAAGCTAAAAACAAAAAAAATCAAGCTGAATTGCATGACACAGAGTCATGGCATAAAAACTTTAAATAGTAGCTTGAGCACTTTCAGATTTATTTCTTCTCAATATCTGATCTGTATAGCTGGCTGAAATCTAACTGCAATCAACTCAATGTATAAACTGATTTAAGTTCCTAGGTTCCTTAGTGTTTACTAGGCTAACCACCACAAGGGTGCTTTTAAACCTAGCCATGCATCCCAAATCTCTGACAAGTTCTGTTACCCTTGATAAGTGTAAACATGTGCCATGGAGATTAACCATTTACAGGTTACCTGTGTCCATTAGAGACATAAGTGCCAAACCAGGGATGAATTTCCAGTTTCCCATCCAGTTGTCCAAGCTGCACTTGAATTGGGTTAGGGAGGAACTCTGCTTCACATGGATGGGGAGCCTGTTCAATAGATGGGGTAGTCTCTGGGATACATACCTATCCCTCCACCAGGTCTTATTTATATCGCAAGCAAGATTTAAGTCTTTAGAACATGTGATTCTGGTGCTCTTTGTTTTGTGGACATGCAGGAGCTCCATCAGAGTGGGGTCTGACAATGCCCTGTATACCAGGCAGAGATCTCCCCTCCAAAGCCTGTAGGAGACATAATACAGGGATAGGGCCTTGAGGCGGTCTGCATAGGACATATTACTTATGCCCTGTATTCTTTTAATGAGGAACCTCTGTGGACATTCCAGTTGTTGGATATGCCTGGTTAGGTACATACCAAAGGGGGCATTGTACTCAATGATAGGTCTGATGAATGCCGAATACAGTGAAACAATGACTTCCTTGGACTTAGATGCTGTATCTTTGTTTATAAGATATGCAACATAGAATGATTTCATCACCACTGTAGACACATGATGATCAAAGGCTAGATTACTATGTGTGTCCCTAAGTCCCTGAATACTGGGTCAACTTCAAGGGGTGTATTGTCAATATGATACTTACCAGGGATGGATGACTTCCCAAAGGATACTTTTATGCATTTCTTGGCATCTAGCTTTAGTCCATGGCTCTGACACCAGTTGTTTGTCTGTGTCAGCCCCTCCTGTAGAACATTTGTGTTAATGTGAGATTCAATGACAGCTCCTAATTTACAATCATCTACAAATTTAGTCAGCCAGAGACCACTGACATTGGCCTTGACTTCTGAAAAGTAAATGCCAAAATGGAACAATCCAAGGACTGATCCCTGAGGGGCTCAACTTGTGAGTGGCCTCTTTGTACAGGTGAACTCCCCAATTCTAACTTCATGGGTTCTGTCTGTGAGCCAGTTGGCTATCCACCAGGTGACATACGGGTTTGTACCTAACCTTTTGAGCTTGTCAACAATCCCCAAGTGGGGTACCATGTCAAATGCCTTGGCCAGGTCAAGGTAGGTAGTGTGAACAGTTTTGACTTCATCCATTGCTTTGATGACCTACTCAAAGAAGTCCATCAGGTTGAGTAGGCATGATCTGTCCTTGACGAATCCAATTTAGGTTGGGTCCTGTGTCTGGAGGTTTACTATATCTCTATTGATCATCTCCATGATAATTCTTTCCATGGCTTTACATATAAGACTAGTGAGACTTATGGGTCTGTAGTTTCCAGGGTCTGTAGATGGCCCACCTTTGTGTAGAGGGGTGACTGTTGCCTGTCTCCATTCATGAGGCAAGGAGCCTATTTGGAGGCTACAATTAAATAGTAATTCCAGAGGCCCTGATAGGTCATGTTTCATCCTATTTAGAAGTCATCCTGGGATATTGTCTGGGCCCATTGATGCAGTGTTCTTGGTCTTAGAGCATTAAGGACCTGTTCCTTAGTGATAGCAGGTGGAGTTATATTTGATGATATTTCCTGAGGGTAGGTTGAAGGGGAGAGATGAGTAAAGTTGAAGTTGAATTTATCAGCCAGGAGGTTTGCTATATCTTCTGGCTCAGTATAGGTGGCTTCATTTACAATTAGCTCTGCACACAATTGTGTATTGCCTTTGAGGTTGCGGACATTGCTAAAGAATGTTTTGTAATTGCCCTTGGCCTGAGAGGCCAAACTTACCTCAAATTTGGCTTTGGTAGACTATTTGCCTCTGAGTTGTTTGTTTAATTGGATGAGAGTGCTTTTATCCTGCTGGGTGCTGCACCTCCTAATTTTTACCATGCTTTTCTTCCTCCAGTTATACAGACAATTGATTTTGTGATTCCACCAGGGTGGCTTGTTTTTTGAGTTACTTCTGTACTTCTTCCTGATGGGTACAGCTGCCTCTGTGCAGCTATTAACATGCTTGTACAGGGTTTCTGTGAACAGTTCTGCACAGGCAGAAGTGATCTCAGGGTTTATAGGTGCTTGAAATTTTGCCGGGTTCTGACTTAATAGCAAGAAGTTAGCCTTAGAATAGTTCCTGTATATTCCAAGTTTAGCTGGGGGTCCAGGTATTATTTTTACTTCAAAGGAGATCATTTTGTGGTCTGACCTTACCAGGGAAGGCATTATAGTAGGGGATGTGCAGCAGCCTCCCATATCAGTGAGGACCAGATCCAGTATGGTTGCACCCCTAGTTTGTGAATTGACTATCTGATCCAGTGAGTTTGTGATTACAAAATCCATGAATCTCTGTGCATGTACGTTTGGTGTCATATAGGATTCCCAGTTAATAGCAGGATAATTAAAGTCACCCATGAATATGGTGTTGGGTTGGATGGTTAGTGTTTCTAATAAGTTTAAATACATGGTATGGGTTGCCTAGGTCATAGAGCAGGACCTATAGCTTGCAAGGAAGTGGTATTGGATTTTACTTATGATAATTTGAACATGGAACAGCTCAAGTACATTGTCCTGTTTGACCAGCCTTGAAGTATATATATTCTTAATGTAAATAGAGACACCTCCACCTTTAGTCCCTGCCTGTGAAGTAGCTGTCCTAAATATGTGGAAGGCATTATACCCTTGCACTGTTGGTGTGCTCCCTGCAACTTTAAACCATGTCTCAGTGACTGCACAGATAACAGCATTTTCTAGGGTAAAGACAACTTCTAGGGGGTGGAGTTTTTTGTTTAGTCTCCTAGCATTGAGCAGTAATACCTTTAGATTTTCTTTGTTTTGATTTGCTATGTCAGAAGTACATTACTTTCAGTTTGGCATTGCCTAAAAAAGGCACTATGGCGGAAGACAATGTTTTAGCTAATATTCAAAAGCCTAAAGGGGAGAGGTACAGACCATCCCTGGCAAAACAGCATGGTCTGTTGATCATCTCCTTCCATGCTGACAAATATTGCACCACCTTAGGATGACCCCAGAAAATAAGCCAATTATTAAACTCAATCATCTTTTATTTGTATTGTGGCATCATCCTTGGAGAAGGTAAAATGCTGCTCAGTGCTAGGCTCATACCAGCTTGAGACACATATTCCAAGAGCTCTATGATGTCTCTCTTCATATAGTCTAGGGAGGTACATCTCAGATCATTTACTCCCACATGGACTATGACTGAGTCATATTGGTAATTGTGGTCCAATGACCTGAGTGCATGCGGAATGTGACAGATCCTAGCTCCAATAAGCAGATGATTGTAACTTTCTCCTTACTCAGTCTGGTGAAAGGGACATCATCATGTCTCATGTGGGACATTTTTTCTGCACTTGCATTGTTTCAGATACTGCATTTTATTTATTTGTTTCATTGAATATTAATTGTATATTGTGGTTTCTCTGTCTCTCTGCAGTTAGCTTGCTAGAAGTATAAGCATTGGGGATTGTTGTTTCACTTCTTTGACGTTCTGTGTTGAACTCATAGCTTAGGGGGTTTCTCTTTGCCTTATAATAATGTTGGTCATATCTCTTTATTTCTGCTCAATATCTGAGCTGTTTGGCTGCCGCGATCTACCTGCAATCAACTGGACATACAAGCTGATTTAAGTACACTTTTTTCTGCACTTGCATTGTTTCCGATAGTACTGCATTTTATTTATTTGTTTCATTGGGTATTATTTGAATATTGTGGTCTGTCTGTCTCTCTGCCATTAACTTGCTAGAAGTGTAAGCATTGGGGGTTGTTGTTTCACTTCTTTGAAGTTCTGTTTAACTCTTAGCCTACGAGGTTTTTCTTTGCCTTATAATAGTGTTGGTCACATCTCTGAGCATTTATTTCTGCTCAATATCTGAGCTGTTTGGCTGGCTGTGATCTACCTGCAATCAACTGGACATACAAGCCCTTTTTTCTGCGCTTGCATTGTTTCTGATAGTACTGCATTTTATTTGTTTCATTGAATATTAATTGAATATCGTGGTCTCTCTGTCTCTCTGCAGTTAGTTTCCCAGCCTCCCTTCCTGTTCTTGTTGCAGTGGTAATCTTTGGAATTGCCCACCCCTGCTGTAAATCTGTGCTTGGACACTCCTCCTGGGCCCATCTCATTTGCTCACTCAGCTGAGTACAGTGAGATCATATTTTGATTTCAGACACTCATACCAATCCCATCTCTTCAGCTCTATCCACCGAGTACAGAGACAGCATTTGGGAAGGACAGCCCCTGTAGTTTCTTAATCTTGCTCTCTTCACTCCCTCTCCACTAAAATATATATATATATATATATATATATATATATATATATATATATATATATATATATATATATATATATACTTAATTCAGCTGCTCTTACTGTAACTGTCTTCTACCATCTTTATTACCTTAGTTTGCTGTTTTGTGTGCTCTGAAGTGTTCAAGTACTCTTATTCTGCACTTATTACTTCTTGTTAGTAGCCTGATTAAATTTACCTGCTATTCTAAGCATCTTCATTTTGGTTTTAGCAATTGTGCTTCAGGCCAGTTATTTTACATTTAGAGTCTTTATGGACAAACCCTTATCAAATCCTGCTCTTTATAAGTTTGCCAAGTATTTAGAGCACGATGTCTAAACAATTCCCAACAGTTTCCCCTGCCAGCCTGGTCGACATGGGCATACTGAGACAGTGTAGCAACTGCCTCGTGTTCACGGACAGTCCCTTTCTCCTAGCACATAATACTTCTACTTGTGAGAGATGCATCTACATCAGTAAATTGCAATTCATGCTCTCTCACACCACAGTCAGTACTCCTGACAAAGACGAGATTTCCAGCAAAAACTCCACACAACCCACATCACAGAGTTACACATCCACCTATGCAGGGGTCCTCAACAAAAACGTATCTAAATAACAGAGACCCCCAAAACACGCTCACAAACATTATACACACACCACCAATCACATCACACACAGCAGTCAACACACCAGTGTCTCACAAACACAGCCTATTAGGCATAACAATAAACCAGTGCAGCCCACAAGGCATAACAATAAACCAAACATACTAGTCATTTGCGACTCAGTAGTGAGACACACTGATGTCCCCCCTCACCATGCTCAACTAGGAGAAGGTCATGGTCAGCTGTTTGTCAGCCACTAGAATCCATCGCATCATGCACGCACTTAAGTCTCTCCACAACAGTTACAAGTATGACTCTGCCATTATCCATGTTGGTGTGAATGACTTGAGACATAGTTTCCTGGACTATATGAAGAGACATATAGCTGCTCCAAACCACCACACAGACAACTTAAAACACAAAAAATGGAAAAATAAGAAAACCACTGCCTGTGGTAAAGAAAAATCACTCACTTTAATGTATCCATACTATTAAAATATAAAATAAATTAACATACAAATTTCACAGACTAAGCACTTTCACCTGATAAAATATTAAGTCATGATCAGGGTCAGTGAAATCATCTTTAAGCTCTATTTAAATAGCGCCAGATCTTAAAGTCAATCATTACATAATTTCCTGCCATATCAAATTATGTAATATGAAGAATAAAATATCTAATAAATAAAGAGTAAAAATGTTAAAACAGTTAAAAGTTAAAAATAAAATATCTGGAATGCAACTTTAGTCTGTTATAAAAATGGTAAATTAAACAAATCTTTGCAAAAGGTAGATCATTTTTACTTTAAACCAGATAAAACATATAAAACATATTCATCAGGTGTAAACTTCACATAAAAAAATCAAACATCTTTTGCTGTCCTTTTTAGAACACACAACAGAGATGTATTGTCATTAATGCCTGGCTTCTCTTTGGCATTTAATCTAAAATGCTATTCTAACTCTTTCCCCGGGATTCATGAAGCTCGGCGCAAGGCCGGCGTAAGGCCTGCGCCGGCGGTGCATGGAATATCCGGCGCAGTAGCGCCATATACATATTAATGAGAGTGCACCGGAATCACAGACACGTGCGTAGTGTACGTGAGCGAGCCCAGGTAGGATGCGTCTGGAGGCGTGTCAAAGCCGGCAGGAGGTGAGCAACCTAATGTGCTGACAGCCACGGTCCGCCCACAATAGTAATGGCAGCAGCCAGGTCCCGTGCAGAATGAAACGCACGGACAGTGCAACATAGTCCCGGTCCAAATCACGGGAGAAGCAAATAGAAGCCACCAAGGCATAAGTCTACCCGTTCAAGGAGCAAAGGATACGCATAAGACCGCCGCCGTCCGCAATGTACTGTCAGTGTTTACACTCAGAGAAGGTGTACAGCGCATGTCAGCGCCGCACCGACATAGGAGCAGCGACTAAGGTCACCACCTGTCCCACTGTGTTTGGGGCAGTCTCTCCATGGACAGTTGTGTCCCGAAAACGTATTAGAAATGGCTGATGTGCTACGAATGTAGGACACAATGATATCCGTATGTAATGTAATGGTAGCATGAATTGGTTATTTCTGTAACAGAAATACCGAAATGACACTATAAACAGAATAAGCAAGGAAATTGCCACAATAATAAGCAAATTATTTAGGCAAACAAGTGAATTTCTATGCTATATAGTGACCGTTTGTATGTGTCGGCCTGTAAAGGCAGATGTGAGTCCCAGAAATATCCCAGATCGGAAAATGGAAAAGGTGGAAACCCCAGCAGCGACATGGGCATGGTCACCAGGGTTACTTGCTGTCCCAAAGTGCCATGGACAGACCCTGATTGGACAATGGTGTCCCTGCAACAATCGTAAAATGGAAAATGACCTCGATCCCCTGCACGCAAATTCCGCAATATACATGTAAATAGTAGCATAAAACATATACATTACGGTATGGAACACAGACATGGCATAAGAAAATAAATAAGGAACCCAAACGCTAACAGAATAGGCTCATAGTATGGCAAACAAGTGAAGTTCTGTCTACTGCACTAGCCCTGGGTATGTGTAGTCCTGCAAATATCGAAGTGTCCACATAACATGCCCCACCATGGGCATTGGAAAAGGTGCCAACCATAATGGTCACAAGCAGTAGTGACAGTACATAGCCGGGTAGCTGTGCCGACATAACAACAGTAAGGAAGCAAGATACCCCAAACACAGGCAAACATGTGCATAGCAACATATCCCAGACCCAGCAACATCTCTGTTGCATACACGGATGGTGTATGATGAAGTGTAATATCCAGAAGCAGAACACATGCATTCGGATGTACTACACAATAGCCTCATTGTACATGTCAGTCACACCCATGTATACCCCTGCACCCAAACCTGCTAGCATCCGTGTGCAGCTATACAACCACACACAATGTGCATACCTGAACTGTGGTAAGATGTTTGTGTTAGGCAATGCCACGCTGGCAAATACGCACCCACATGTCAGCAACCCACCGCAGGTACAGATATGTAAATGGCTGCATGTGAATGTGTCAGCAGAATGTGTACATCCGGCATGTAGTATGTACCCGTCCAAACCATCTAGGTTTGCATACGACACGGTGCACATAAGTGTACACATGTGGACAAGTCTGGTCGGTGGACCACCGCATCGACGATCATCTCTGCAGTGAAGTCGATCACATATAGCGGAACAGGTGCCCAACACACAGGACATCCTAACAGGGTGCTACAGGCAAAGAAGGGGAAACTGGGACATCACATGTGGAGATGAGCGTGGCTGGACGGACAAATACACACGGTCAAGGTAAAGGATGGAACAACATGCATATGGCTGGATGGATGTTGTTCGTAAAATATATAGAAACACATATGAAGTTCCAGTTTACACTCGAAATACTATATAATGTATTGAATTGTACCGTACAATATGGCAGCAGAACTAAGCCTGCATGTAATTGGTGAAGCTAAGCTGTACTGTGATGGAATTCTGAACCTGGCAGTAAGCAGGACAGCAGCCTCATGTCTGTCATCATTAATCATTTGCTGGGTTACAGAACAATAAATGTATGTACATGCATAACAGCACTCCTTCCCTAGAGGAGGATGGCCTTGTGAGCTCAATGGAAGATAGCAGTACAACTCCCTACCACACAGACAAAGCAACGTATCAAGAAATTAACTGTCCACTGTATCGTAACAGTCTAGGGTCCTTGAAACAGCTACAATCACAAAGGATACTGTAATGTACAAGGTGCCTTGCAAGCCTGTGTTATTCCCATGAGAAAACAATTTAAAAGCACGAGCCCAGCCCACGTATGTATAGACTATTGCGGACCATAGTGATGGAAATGCCCTGTGACCGACTGTCAGTAAGTTGGGCAAATGCTGATTGTAAACACTATATAAAGAAACTGCTTACTGTATAGAGTCAGACAAAACTCCCATACTTGGACTGTACATTATTTAGCCTGCCTGTGTACACTACTAAAACTGTCCGAACCGAGCCTCCTGTGTTATCGGCTGTCACTTAGAAAAGTCTACTGATAACTACAGTCTGGTTGAAACAACTTATTTCACATCGTGATCCTTGTAATCGAATTCCTTGGTAAGCTACAGGTCAGAGTGCATGGCTGGTTAGACATGTACGCGGAGAATATGCATAAATGGTTCTTCTTGACTGAAAAGACCTCCGACTGAATTGTTGTGTGTAAAGAGGCTGTTTACTGTCTGATCTGTGGCTGAAAAGTGGAAAACTGGATCCCAAGAAGAAAACGTGCAGCCTTAAACAGGAGGCCCAAGTAAGGAGTGTCTGCCTTTTTGTGTCTATTGTAGATCAGGGACCAGACTACATTGTGTTTCTGTTAACAGTAGTGATATCGGGTCAAGACCTACCCACATACTGTTAAATCTGAACATAGGTCAGGGGAACACACAGCAGAGTAAATAGTGAATGTAGACACTACAGTGGATACAGGGAAGGAGACACACGTGTTATGACAGAAGGGTACATAGCAGTCGTGTAGAGGATATGGGAGATTATTGAAGCAACAGATCATGTGATCCGCATTTGACGGGTGACGTGAACAATATGCAATCGCAGAGAGCACATAATGTGAGTTACACAGCAAAATGGGGTAATAAATATGACATTGATGGTATATTAGGCAACATACCGTTACTGAAACATTGTAATCGCTGAAAATCCGATGCATATGTTCCAAGGTAAACACCTGTTCCACCCTGAGAGGGATATGCCCTCTCTGGCCAGCCGTGTCCTGTAAATAAACCGAACACATGTCAAATGTCCTGATATCTCAGGACAAACATTACCAGATATATATCAAAATGGTAGCATAAAGAGTACCCACTGCCCACAAGGACACAGTCCGACAAGCTCTACACTTTACATATGCACAGTGGTGTCCATTGTAGGACCCAAAAATTGTGGAAAGAATCGAATAATGTGTTATTCCAACGCGTACCTGAACTCATTGTC